>NW_015546234.1:1467367-1478538 GCF_001515605.1 Sinocyclocheilus anshuiensis | reverse complement strand
TGCACCAAGAGCTTGTAACACTCCAAAGAGAAAGGAAAACTTGAAATTGCATCATATGACCCCTTTAATAAAACAGATTCGATACTGAATCGCTATATTATTTCTCAGCAGCAAGGGGGTAAAATCGCTGTTTTTGAAGTAACTAAACTAAAGAGACATAGACGCAGATAATTCACACACGTAACTTTAATCTCTCTCTCTCTGTCTCTTAATTATAAAATTCATCATATTACAGCGCTGATTATAATTTTAGATTAATCATTTTAATTACAAATATGAATTATTAATAAAATATAAATTTATTATATTTAAATTATAAAATTAAAATGTCAGAACAGATTATAATTTCAGATTAATCATTTGAATTAATTAAAAACATTTATTAGCATTTATTACAAATTATGTATTATTAGTCAAATATGAATTAATGCATTATTATAAAATTATAAATTTCATGCAGTGACAGAACAGATTCTTTATTTGTTTTTTTTTCCACTTTGCCAGTTTCACTATCTGTTAATAAGAACATATTCATTATTTTGGTAATTCATGTTTTTGTATCTAACGTCTTTAACTGTTCACAGAAAAGCTTGAAACTGTTCACAGAAAAACTCCAACCTATCATTGCATTCATTTCCAGGGCTTTGTTTGAATTGATATTAATAACTGTGTATGGAGAGACACTCAGAATAAAATGATTCTCCACGTCCATTAATCTGAACCAGAGCCGCTGCCGTTAATGTTTCAGCACTTCTACTGTGTGCCAAATCTCGTTCCATCTCCACTTTATAAGACATAATGTCATACCTGAGGGAGTGCGGACACATTAGCTGATTATATGAGGCAAATATAGTTCCATATCAGCATACAGATGGGCTCAAAACTAACACACACACACGTGTAATATGCTAGAAAAACCCACATTTTGATTTCTTGGTGTCTTTAAGGAAGCAAATCAGCCCTTTCGCCTCTTGCTAATAAACAAAAAATTTTAATGCTGTATTCAGACATTTGCTGAGCCGCACTGCAGATAAAATGCTCTTAGAATAAACACAAGTGATTAAATACCATTCAAATGTTTGGGGTCAGTAAGATTTTATTTTTTTTTTTTTTAAAGAAATTAATACTTTTATTCAGACTTTAAACTGACAAAAAATGACAGTAAAGTCATTTATAATGTTAAATCAATACTTTATTTCAAATAAATAAAATTATTTTGAACAGTCTATTTGTTAAAGCATCCTAAAGAAATGTATCACAGTTTTAAACACTGATAATAATGAATGTTTCTTGAGCAGCAAATCAGCGCATTAGAATGATTTCTGAAGGACTGGAGTAATGCTGAAAATTCAGCTATGCCATCACAGTAATAGAGTCTTGGGCATCACTGGTGAGAGTAAGAGGCATCTTTCAAAAACTTAAAAAAAAAATCTTACAGACTCCAAATTTTTGAACAGTAGTGTGGATTTTTTTTTTTTACTACCACAATCAGATCTTTTATTTTTGTGTGTGTGTGTGTGAGTGTATTTTAAAACAAGTTGTGATCAATAAGCACTATATCTAAAAAAAAAAAAAAAAAAACACTATCCTGGAGGATCAATCTATGTGCGAGCAGAAGGGAACAGAAACTTACCTTGAAAATGCATCATCGAGGCCATCTTCCGCATCCTGAAAATAAGAGAACACGGAATAACCATGTAAGAAAAACCATCACAATATATCACATACAGATTCAGAGAGTAACTCTCAGCACCAGCATGCTGTAAAAACTTAATGTGACAGTCATTATCTGAGACCAGCAGACTGAAGGTCCTAATTGGGTTTCAGAATCTGCCTAAACAGTGAACGGAATTCAATCACGGCTGAAAAGTAATTAACAGAGGCACAGCTGAGAACGGTGTGCAGACAGAGAACCTGACAGATGCAATCTTTCATAAAACAGACCTTGCCAACTAAACTAGAATGGCCAGCTCTCCACCTAGGTCATGTATTTAATCAATAATATTGTATTTAAGTAGAGAATGCCACTTAGTGGTGAATACATGCTATATCAACAGGACAGGACCTGCTGACTGACAGTATAATGGCAATTAGCCAACGGCAATAGAGTAATTACTGCCTTGGCATGCTCTTTGCTATCAGAACAACTGACCTTCATTTTGGAGCTGATACTCTGCACAATAGTGGCACTCTTTCAGCAAATTAATGAGCATTCAAATGATCAGGAAAGACAGCCTTGCATTTGAGCCATATTTGATCACATAATACAGAAATAAACTCCTGGAAATGCACTACTGTCCTTCTATGAGGGGGTATTTATGTGTACAATTAGTTCTGCTCTAAATTGAGTTCAGTAAGATTTTATTTTTTTGAAAGAAATTATTACTTTTATGCACATTCACACATTAAATTGATCAAAAGTGAGTAAAGACATTAACAATGTTACAAAATATTAGTATTTTCAAATAAATGCTTTTGAGCATATCATAATGATTTCTGAAGGATCATGTGTAACACGGAAAACTAGAGTAATGGCTGCTGAAAATTCAGCTTTACCATCAGAGGAATACATTACACATTAAAATAGAAAACATTTATTTTAAATTGTAATAATATTTGACAGAATTACTATTTTACTGTATTGTTGACCAAACAGAAGCAGCCTTAATGAGCACAAGAGACTTCTTAAAAAAAAACATTAAAAACTCCTACCAACCACAAACTTTTGAATGGTAGTGTATGTGAACAGTTTAGAAAGGATGACATCATACCCAGGAGTCATGTTTGATTGGTCGTCTCCTAGCTTTGCTGCTTGGAGATGGTGAAAGGAAAGAAGGGAAGAAGGGCTTCTTAAGTTTGTGCTCCATCAGAGCCTGAGTCTTCTCCTCCTCTGACACAAGTAAAGAACACAAATGAAGGGTATTCCCATTAATTCAACCAAATTAAGACAGACATCCAGCAAACCATTGTGTTCAAACCAATAAATGTACCTGAAACACTGTTTGGTTCAGATTCAGGCTGAGATTCAGGGTCTGAACAGGAGTAGCATGTGCGAGCTTTCTTACTTTTGTCTGCAATGGAAAAATGAAGACACAGGAATATATTCTGTTCCTTGGGATATTTTTATATATATTGACAAAAGGCAAAAAAAAACTCACCTTCCTGTGCGATCTCCCACAGATCCAGAGCTACTTTAAAAGCTTGTGCAACTGTCAGAGTCACAGCCTGAGCCTGTGGAGGACACGTGATCACAAAATCAAAGAGAGCCCTGGGTGAGATTTTGAATAATCATGCTCTTGTCCACTAGATGGCGCTAGACACCAACTATAGATACGGATCAAGAGAAAAGACTGGCTTTCACAATTAGAGTTTGTCAAATATAATACAAAACCTGTAGCAAGAAAACAGACAATCATTAAGCAGGCCAGAAGAAGGATTACAAAACTATCAAAATGGAAAAATGTTACCATGTGGGTGGGTGGGTGGATGGATGGATAGACGTGCATCTGAAGACACTTACTATTTTCTTTTTTTGGCACAGGAAGGCATGGCACTCCAGAGCTTCGTTGAACTGGCTTTGGGAGACGTAGGCAAAGACCTTATCCTGAGTTTTGTCTGTTGTGCAGTAAGATATTCTGCAAAGGCAAGAAATACAAGCTTTTCACTGTATTGTCCATAAAGACTCATATAATCAAATAACATTTCCAGGAATGTATAATACTGCACTCTAAAAAATGCTGGGTTAAATACAACCCAGTGCTGGGTAAAATAGGGACAAACCCAGCAATTGGGTTGTTTTGGCCCAGCGGTTCAAAACAACCCAATTGCTGGGTTTGTCCCTATTTTACCCAGCACTGGGTTGTATTTAACCCAGCATTTTTTAGAGTGTGACAGGGTCACAGTTATGACTAAATATTTATCTTTCAATAATATCATGAAAGTGTGTGAAAATCACCAGCTTTATGTTACAGAGAAATTACAAGCTGCTTGGAGTTCAGTAACTGGAAAAAAAAAAAAAAAACCTCTTCTGTTATATATCGAGTCATTTCTAACTTTCAACAAGAGTAATAACTGCATCCAGCCATGTAATGTAGGTCTATAAGGTCTGTAGATCAACCCAGACAATCCTGTCAAAAACAGATTTGTACTTTTAAAAAAGTAAGATGGGTTTTTGATCTCTAAGATTCATATTGGTCAAATCTGTAGGTGAACTGTAATAACACCCATTTCTGCACCCAAAGAGTTCTGTCATCATTATTCCAAACCTGTATTATTTTCTTTCTGCTGTGGAACACAGAAGAAGATATTTTGAAGAATGTCTGCCCTTTTTCATTCAATGACATTTTCCTGTAGATTAAACAGTAAAGCATGGCGCTAACAACGCCAAGGTCATGGGTTCAATTCCCAAGAAATTCACAAACTAAAAAAGAAATACATAGCACTGAATGCAATGTAAGTTGCTTTTCATTAAAATGTCTGCCAAATGCATAAATGTAAATAAAAGTGGATGGGGACTGGAGCTGCCAAGCTCCAAAAGCACAAAAAAAGAACCAAAAACATTCTTTCTGAAGCCATTTGTTGATCATTTGTTTAAAGAACAGACTGAAATTTAAGATGTTATTCTTTCGATAAAATATTGCCATTGAAAATTTAACTTGACAGTCGTGGTCACCATTCACATTCAATGACAATGGGAAATGAAAGTAAGTAAATCATGGCAAAAGTTTAATTTTGGGCTATATTTTATTCCACTAGACTGTCGTAATATCCTTTCAATCTATGATTTTTTGTTTTATTTTACTGCATTTAGTTTTTGTAAAGAAAGCCAGAGATCAACAACACTGTAGATTTTACAGCCAATGCGATTATCAGATATAATATCAGACACACTTATAATTAAAATGAAATATGAACCATCAGAAATGTAATAGAAAGTGGATTTTGAAAGTCATTTTAGGAACGTAATAGAAATTTAGAGCACCAACCCAAAAGCTTTTGTGTGAAAATGATGAGATACATTAGACAAAGACCAGGGAAAGACAGAGCTCTGATCTCACTTCATCTTGTTAGTGCACTGCTTCTGATGCCCGACCTAAAAAGAAATGCCCAAGACCCTTATTTTCTTTCTCCCTCCCCTTTCTGTCTTTGAACATGGGGGGTGTGGTGAATGATCATTTATTCCAGTCTGGTGCATTGCACACTTTCATTATTGAAGAGTGAAAAGCTGAGTGGGAAGGAAACTGTAAATGGCCTGAATGTAGCTTGTTTGTAACTCTATTTAAACAGAATTGAAGATGGGGGACGTTTTATCCTTGGCTATACTGACAAGAACTTCTCAATCTTTGCTTTCATGGAAAACAAATAGGAAGTTTTGAAAATAACTTAATGGAACATTTATTTACTTTTTACATATTTACATACTAGTCCTTGAATTTGATTGGCTGAGCGGCATTTTAAGAGTGCTTATATATATATGTATAGTCCAACAAAACAGTTCACCAGTAGGTGGCAACAAGTGACCATCTTTATGAGTGAGTCATTGGAATCAATGGATTTGTTTAGAAATTTAGGCTGCATCCATATAAGCATACTTTCCTACTATATAGTAGAAGCAGTATATGAAATAATTTATGATTCTGAAGATTCTGAAGTGCATGATGTCCCATGAAGGCACAGGAGGATTTGTGAATGGCAGGAAAGCAACACAGCTGACACTGGTAGGTCACATGATAATGACAACATGACAAATGTAGTACCGACCGTATGTCCAAATAACATTCATTCTACATACATTCATCCTATATAGTACTTTTTCACATTTGCAAATTAACTACACCAAAGACCTACTTAGAATGTATGCAATTTCGGATGCAGCATTTACTAACAAAACAAGTGATTATGTTTATGAGTGAGTCATTGAATCATTCAAGCTACCGATTTGTTTAAAACTACCAAATTATTCAGGAACAAAACACCTACTTCCTGTTGCTTGTGTAAGTTCGCAACAATTTTCATTGCAATGAAGTTAATGGCAATGCTGTTCAAAATGTAAGATATTTATAACATATTAATTGAACTGTTTTTTATTGTCAGTGTGTTTTCAGACCTTTGCACTCTACTGTACATGAATGAGAAATCATAAGGTGGGTCATGTAAACAAAGAAATTGAATCCAGGAAAAGTTAAAAGCAGAGATACAGTAAAGTAGCAATGCACATCAAAATAAGTGAGTGAGGCGTTTGCATGAAAGCTTCCTGCTTTTGGAGACTTCAGGCAAAGAGGCGACACGCACTTGTTAAATTTTAACAAATGTAAATAGAGTCTTAGTCAGGACACATACAATGTACAGAGAAAAAATGAGGGCTTTTACGTAAGCAACTCAAGGGTAACAAACATGACCTATTGGCTCTGACTACCATAAGAGCTTCCAAAATATATATATATTTATTCAATTTTCATTTAATTAATATTTTATATATTTAGAATTATATATATTCATTTATTTAATAAATGAATTTAATAAAATTATTTAAAATAAATGTTAATTTAATATATATATATATATATATATATATATATAATTATATAATACATATCTAAAACATTAAATTTAAATGAATGAATGTAGATATATAAAATTACATATAAAACGTATTGTATGAAAACAGTCTGTAAGCCCTTTCTTATTTTAGCTTTGGCAGTGTTTGCATTGGCAGGGCCACATCTCCATCAGTGATGACCTCCAGGCTCCCCTCTCTCGCCGAACACATAACAGTGGAATATGACATTCCCAGAATGGGAAAAAAACCAAGTGGGGTTTAATGTTTTCATGAACCCCCATACAGTTAATGCGGGACCATAGTGAATCTCATTACACAAATCACTGTGCAAGATTTGCGGCTTAGGAAAATAAAATCTTGCAAACAAATATAGATGTTTTCTTTTCAAGAGACAAGCTGGCAGTAGTGAAACTAATATGTGTATTTGAAAAAAAGCCACATAAAAATCCTAAATTGCAGTGAGCATTGACGGAAATGAAACAAAAGCATAAAAAAAGACCCAGAATGCCCTTCAAACCTTTACAATTTCTAAAGCTGACAGCGCCTACTGAGCCTAGACAAACAGCATCATCTCATATTTTTCACTAAAAATAGAACGGCTGTTTTTTTCTTCATTATTTGTATATTCGGCTGTGGAGAGGGGGATGGGACGCAAAGGAGTGAATAAAGATGAGGAAGAGTATTTATATCATCAGAGCTAATGTGTTTCCTTCTTTTCAAACCCCCACCACTTCATTCAAAATGCTCTCGTTTTCCTTCCTGTCAGTGAAAAGGCACAGAATACCCATGATTCTGTTCATCACCCTTCAAATGGCTGTCCAAAACCCCCTCAGGGTTTGGGTTGAAATAGCATTTATTATAGCATTCCGACTGAACTCTGATTTCATGGTCCCCTGGTACTTGTGTTTATTCTCCAGCCTCCTTTGAAAGTCAAACTGAGGCTGTATGATCAAAGTCTACTCTGATTATATTCTGCAATGTAAGACGTTTCACTCCAGGGTGTTTTCTTTTATCCTGAAGTGTGCTTTACCTGGATCAGGCCAATAATACACTGTAAAAAATAAGCAGAAGCTCAGTGCAGTTGAGAGCAGTTTGTCCTGCTATGTGAGTCTTACACAGGAATCCATATGTCATCCCACTAAATAGCCAGAACCCCACAGAGCATCTCTGAAGGGTGCAGGCAGGACGGTCCCGCAGATGGAGGAGTTCCAGGTGCAAGGACAGTGTGTTTTGTTGCAGACCTGATGCTCTGCTGACATACATTGTAAAAATCATTTAAAAATTTATAAGTATTTTTGTCTTTATTACCACTGAAAAACATTTAAATATCTATAAAACAAATTTATATTAAGACTCAGAAAATATACTGTATCTTGAATAAAATTTATATTTCTTACCCATTTGGAATATATATATATATATGTGTGTGTGTGTGTGTGTGTGTGTGTGTGTGTGTGTGTGTATATACATTTAAGTGTAAAAATGTGCTTAGAACAAGTACAAACAAAGTAGTAAATAAGAAAAAATAATGTAAAAAACATCAAGAAATATTCAAGTAATATGCAATTTTGCTTCTCCGATTTATTTTTGTTTAATTACCATTTTAATTTTACATTCATTATATTAAGACTAATTAGAACATACAGTATTGAATTACTGTAAACCAAAAGAAACTAAATAAGAAATAAGAAAAATATGTACAAATTCTAGAAATATTCAAGAAATATCTTATGCAGTTTTATATAGCAAAATATTGTTGTGCTTTAATTTATATTACATTTTAATTTATATTAAGACTAGACAGAGTTTACAGCATAGAATTATTATATAATTTAATAAAAAAGTAATATTTAGTATTTGGAATTTGTCTTGCCCTCTGTTGAAAACCTCAAAAAATAGTGCTTAGAACAAGAATGAACTATACATATATATATATATATATATATATATAGTATTAAAGACTTTTCCAGGTGTAAGTGTAAACTTTAATAAATAGTGCTTAAAAACAATAAATATAAAAATGTGCTTCTCAAAATTTAGCTTGCTTTACTAAACATTTTAATTTGAGTGATTACATTTTTTATTATTATTATTATATATATATATTTTTTTTTTATTGTAAAACAGATCCAGGGAGGGCATGTGTAGTGTGAAAATAAGAATGAGAGAAAGGAAGAATAGAGCAAAGAATGAGAGAGTAGGAAGGATGTGGAATAAGTGTTCTTACGGGAGAGGATTAAAGAGATGGGTGATTCCCGTGACTGTGTCTCTGGTATAGTTGATAAGGGGGCTCCTCTCATGCCCACTGAACAATACACCTCCCTCCAACAGATGGGTATGATACAGGCAATCTCAGATTCATGAATATGATTCATGCATGTCACCTCTTGCATCAACATTTGTTTGACATACTCGAATGTTAATGATTCACTGGTTAGTGATCTCACTGCAGAGTTCATGTTGTTCTACAGACCTTGACCGACTAAAAATCTTTAAACAATTGATTTGGAGGTAGTGAAGTAAACAGGCTTATTCCAATAATTGACTCAATGGCTTTTTCAAATTCTGAGAACAATGATATTTATATAATAATTTTATAAAATGTATACAGATTTTATAATTAATAAAATAAAAAAAAACTTTATACAATCAATCATTTTTAAAGGTTAGATCAGGTTGAAGTTTGGGGTCAGCAAGATTTTTTCCCCCAAAGAAATTAATACTTTTATTCAGCAAGGATGCATTTCATTGATCAAAAGTGACAGTAAAGATATTTACATAGTTAAAAAAAACTATTTCAAATAAATTGCGTTGTTTTTTCTATTCTAACTTTCTATTCATCAAAAATCCGACAAAAAAAAAAAAAGATAATAATAAGAAATATTTCTTGAGCAGCAAACCATCATATTAGAATGATTTCTGGAGGATCATGTAACACTGAAGACATTTTAAAATATATTAAAATAGAAAACAGGTATTTTAAATTGTAATAATATCTCCCAATATTCCCAATATTTTTACTGTATTTTGATCAAAGTAATGCAGTCGTAATGAGTATAAGGGACGTTCAAAAACATCTTACCAGCACATTTTAACATTTTTTTTTTAAAGCATATTAAGGATGCCTTTCAATTAGCACCACACTGTGATTTTGAAATTATGATACAAAAGAGCAAGGTTTTGTGATGTTGGTCTGTTTTGGTGTGGTTTTATACCTGTAAATGGAAACGTCCTCGATGAGGTCATTGGTCTCTGTGTCTGAGATGATGATTCCTTTGGGGGAGACGGTGAGGGTCACTTTCCGAAACTTCTTTGTACTGGCCCGAGCCTGCATGTGGTTGACAACAAAAACAATTTGTGTGAACCCTGGACAAATATCTTTGTCATTGTCAGCTTTAAAATGTCACTCATAACTCACTGACCATAAACAATAACCTCTAAAGGTCAGCAAAAGCTGTGTGGGCTATTAACTCCAACTCTATCGGAAAGAGCTGAAAAGAGATGATGCTTCACATAAAATTCATCTTCTGCCTTGATCCCAGCATATGAACACACTGGTACATCAGTGTAGTGTGCTGGCAGAAAGAAACGAGGCCAACATGCATGAGAACGAGGGGAAATTATGGTTGAAATGCAGCAGAGGAGAGAGAGGGGACTCGTCAAGGACAAAGGAAATCAGGCAAAGCATATCTGGAGGGTCTTTCTTTCTCCCCAGGAGACAGAAAACACTGATATAAAACATGAAACTCTTTAAATGAAACTCTTCTCAAGAATTCACAGTCTGACAGTTTGGAGAGAAACTTAAAGAAACACGTTCTGATTTGATTGTACTGTTACAGAAAGCAAAACTGTTTTTGATTTGCTTTCTGAGGAAAAAGGAATCATTTTGTGTATTTAACATATAACATATAAAATAGTCAGATTAGTTAAAATAGTTTTTTTATTGAAATGGAACAGGTTATTAAAGCTTCAGACAAAATGTAAAAAAACTACAATAAAATAAATAAATAAATAAAAATTACCTACAGTATGTGTGTTTTTTTGTTGTTGAGTCTTATTTGATAAAACAGACTTTTATGGCTCATACTATAATATCATATGTGCTCACACTTGAGAAGGAAAAAATACCTCAGTTTTATTCAGAGGACCAAAACAAAAATGCAATTTGGTGCAGTTGGACAAAATAGATAAAAGATAATTCTGATGTCTGAGGTCTTTGTGTTGCCATAAACTATTGATCAAAAAAGCCTTTGGTTTCTGTTTTGTTTTGTTAATCAATTTGATACTAATGAGAACCATCAATCGACTCTTTACAAAGTTCTTTTCATGACCTCCAGTAGGTCAAAAGAAAAAAAAAGAATATATATATATATATATATATATATATAATTTTTTCTTTTTTTTAATTGGGACACAATTTTAGTTTTCAAAACAGGTAGAAGCAGCACAACTGAATGGAAAAGAACAGAGTTCTTGAGATGCTGATGGCACAAAATGCTGAAAAAAAGACCTAAAATGCCCGTAGATAATCGGAAGTAATAAACACGTCACAGCTCACTGACCATCCAGACAAACACCGCAAAAACACCTCCCACTCCAACTGCAGGGACAT
>NW_015546234.1:1434097-1467284 GCF_001515605.1 Sinocyclocheilus anshuiensis | reverse complement strand
TCTTTTTTTTACAGTAAAATAACAACATCATTTTATTCCACTATAAATTGTCAAAGGCACAAAAATTATGTAAGATCTTGTGCCAAATTGGATCATGATCATTCCTTACTATTCTCAATTTCTCAAGTCCTTTGACCCACTTTTACGGCGATGACTGACCGTGGCTACAATCCTCCTGATAGCAGCTGCTGCCATGTCCTCTCCTTTAGGCTGGCCAACCAGAGTCATGCCCAGATACTTCACGGTGAACACCATCCCTTCCAAGAGTGTCTCCTTGGTGTCCGTCCAGTTCTCTGGGAGCTCTACACCACAAAATAAAACATTTTCATCATTTAAAGAGTTATTTAAAAGAATAGTTCACCAAAATATGAAAACCCTGTCATTGTTTATTCACTCTCACGCTGTTTCAAACCTATATGACTATATACACACAAGGAGATGCCGAATGACACCCTCAGTCACTATATGAAAAAAAAGATGAGACTCTCTGTCTCTAATTTGCTGTCAAACATCTCATTTTGTGTTCCACAGAAGAAAGAAAGTGGTTTAAAAAATAATGACATAATTGTCATTTTTGAGTGAACTGTCTCTTGAAGAAACCAACTAAATGTTCAAGGCTTTATAAATCAAAGGCTCAAAAGAAACTGCCTGAAATGTGAATTTGTATTTATTGATTAACACTGCAGGATATCAGAAGAAAGATGCCTGGCAGCAATTATGAAAAAAAAAACTTTTTTGATGCAATAAATAACGATCAACTGGATGCAAAAGGTCCATTTGCATATAAATATAAAAATATATCCATTAAACATAGATGACAGGTTTCACACCTTTCCATTAGGAGAAGTGGGGTTCATTCCCATGTAAGGGAAAACTGCTTCCAAAACTGTGCCACAGAGTGAGCTTTAAATAGCTTTCTGGTCCCATTTGAGCCTAAAGCCCTGTAGGAGTGCAGAGCTGGATCGAAAGATATGCAGAATGAACCTGACTAGACATCCACTGTCCTGCTATTGCAATTCTGAAGAAAAATCTATATAAAGCAGGCTCTGGATTGCTGGACCTTAACCCACTGTTGTGTGAATTATTGATTATTATCCTTTCAAAATAACAAAGATCCTTTATTATTATTTTATATACTAAATTTCTTATGGAAGAAAAACCATCAGAATTGAAGGAAGAGAGCATTTAAAATAGTGCCTTCTTGATAATTCATATTCATTATGACAGGTAAGCCAAAGTTTGACTCTTTATAAAGTTCTTTTTGTGACCTGCAGTAGCTCAATAGAAAACAAAATAAGAATAAAAATAAATATAAAAAAATAATGTATAATAATAATAATAATAATGTTATTATAATTATGTTGTTTTATATACTACATTTCATATGGAATAAAAAAATCTCAGAACTGAAAACATGAAAAGAACACTTAAAATAGTGACTCCTTGATAATTCATATTCATCATGACAGGTACGTTTTTCTATTTCAGACATCAATAAACTCTTTATAAAGTTCTTCCTGTGACCTCCAGTAGTGCTATAAAAAGTTAAATAAGAAAAAAATATTTGACATGATTAATAATAAAATAATAAGAAACATGAATAAGAAAAACGTTAGAATATTGTTGTTGTTATTTTATTTTTTTTACTTTAATTACTCAATTTCTTATGCAAGAAAAACTATGAGAACTGCACAGAGTTTTTCTTGTGATCTCCAATAACTCAACAGAAAACAAAGATATTTTAAATAATATTTTACATGAATAATAATAATAATGTGTTAGAACAACAATAATAATAATGTCATTATTATTATTATATTTTATATACTAAATTTCAGAACTGCAGGAAGAGAGCATTTAAAAAAGTGCCTCCTTGATATTCATCATGACAGGTGAGCCGAGACGAAGTCTATTTTAAACATGCACTTATGGTGTGTGCCACTTTTCTTAAATTACACATACAGTAACTGATTACTTCTATGTCCCTTTGCCTAAAAAGGCAGCTATGGAGGACAGAAACTCATCTAATCTGACAGTCCCGTATCCTGCTCTGACAGCTCTGCTCAGAGCCATCTGGCCCTCCCAGCAGCACCAGCTGTTTGAGGCCAGGAAGACAATACCAGCATCATGGCTTTCTCAACTGCAAGTGAATTATTAACCTAGAGGGACACAAAATCTATCTTAGCACTCAATAAGCAGGAAAAAAAAACAACTCAATGCTCACTCAGCACCGCAGCCATCTCTAAATGACATGTTATAGCCCATTTAGGATGGGCCGTGGGGCATGGAAGCATAACAGAAGTAGCTAAAAAGCTCTAAGGGTGACTTGCTGGCATGTATAATCTCCTTGAGCTGTTGCAGCACATTTGTCGTGCTGAAATCCTAAACTGGGAATGCTGACACACACAAAACTTGGGCCACAATAAAGCTGCAACTAGAACTTGAGGGATGTACCATACGTTCAGCAGGCTGCTAAATTAATAATTGATCAGATTCGTGTTGATGCTCAAGGCCTTTGCTTAGATTAGACTGAAGTAGGACATGTTTATGTTCATAAAACTTTGCAAAGGTTATGACAATAAAGTGAAGCAAATAAAGCAAAAAGGCCATAAGGGCTGATAGTAATTGGATTTTTACTGGTTTGGCCAATGGCAGGATGATATGTGGGGGAAAAAAAACAGCCAGTATTGTTTGTTTGGTGTGAGAGTGGCATTTTTAACAGCACATAATTTGACATCTGGGTTGGTGCGTGTGTCTGCATGATAGAGTGATCCGATTTGTGCAAACGTAAAATGTGATTACCACAGATGCCGAGACGTGCCGTAACCACATTTGTGTCTGCGCTACACAAAAGCTGCATGGCATTTCTCCAGACTGATCTTGCAGTCGTGGAAAGTTCTCAGTGAGTGCTTATGCTTTTGAAGTTTTAAATCAAAAGAAATCTACCTAAATATGTTGTTTAGCATATTATTTATTTATTTATTCATTTTCAGAAGCGTTTAAATCAGTTGGGCTGAAATCTAGAATCTCCCAGCAAACATAGAACATTCCACTAACGTTACTGTGTGGTTCTTGTCTGGAAAAATGTACATGCAATGTTCTCTAATGGTTATTTTCAGGATTTTATTTTATAAACAAACATTCTCAAAATGTTGCAGAGGTTTTTGTGTGCTAACCTAATAAGGACGTATACACAACATTCTCTAATGGTTAATTTGAGGTTTTATTTTATGAACAGACTTCTCTCATGACAACTCCAAGAGAGTTTAGCATAATAATGTACATGACAATATTAATGTGTTTGGGCTTGGTGGAATAGATGCTGCGGCAGAGCAAGTACCGAGACTTTCTACTGCCAATACATCCACAGACACGCTGCTGTGAGCATGTAAGAAATACTGCTGCTGCACATTTAATGTATATGAAAATCCCCTGTGTATAACATACATGAAATCACCCTGTAGCAGATACAGGTGGAGCTGGGGAAGGTGAAGGGTTTCTGAAGTGCGCTGCAACTGCTACAGCAAGCACTAGCCAAGTATTTGAATGTTGAGCAGCAAGCTCATTGGCTTGCTGATACGAAAAGAAGCAAATCAGCTGCATGATGTGAATTTGATGTCATTATGTCAGATTGAGTTAGAACCTAAATCGAACTGCGCCATCTAGTGTTTCATGAAAGAACTTTGGATTTCGTCAATGTTGCAGGGACGTTTTTGCATATACACCATCTTTGATGGTTATTTTTAGGTTTTATTTTTATAAACACATTCTCAAAATGTTGCAGGAGGATTTTTGTGCTAATTTAATAATGTGTACAAAACATTTTAATGGTAATTCTTTTTAGGTTTTATTATATAAATAAACCTCAAAATGTTGCAGGGGAGTTTTTTTTGTGTCAGTTTAATAAAAAAAAATACACACATTTTTTTTTTATTTTATTTATTTTTTCAGGTTTTATTTTTATAAAAAAAAACATTCTCAAAATTTTGCTGGAAGGTTTTTGTGTGCTCACATAATAAGAATGTGCAGTATATACACATCTTCTTTAATGGTAATATTAGGCTTTATTTTAGGCTTTATTTATTAAAAAATGTATGTTCTCATTGACTTCCATAGTATTTTTTCGATACTATAGAAGTCAATGGAGATCATCAACTGTTTGGTTACCCACATTCTTTAAAATATCTTTGTTTATGTTCAGCAGAAGTAAAAAAAAAAAAAAAACGCATGCAGTTTCGGAACAACTTGAAGGTTTGTAAATTATGACAGAATTTTCATTTTTGAGTGAACTGTCCCTTTAACTTTCTTAAGGGTGATCATTTTGTTTTTCTTAAGGACCTAAGAGTGTATTCCCTGAGCCCATGGATGCCTTAAACTGTGGCACTGAAGGAAAGCAAGTGAGACGGTCAGTCACAGATCTATTTACATATGAATACTACATACTTAATGGTCTCATTTACACTCAAAAGTCACATGAATACTCAAGCATGCTGAATCCCAGTAAATATAATGACTGCATTTACATGATGAGATGATTAATTAAAACATGAGTTCACACATGGACACACTTGCAGGACAGTTGCCCATGGCAACGAGTAAATCAAATGCCTAGATTCCTGGAATGATTCTGCACTAGCATTTTTATGCACCACGTACATATTGTTGAATATAAAATACCTCATACTTGAATGGTTTGAGCCATCTAAGAAAAATAAACTGTTTTACTTTGTGCTGACAGCAGTTGAATAAAAGGCCTCTGATCTCTGCTCTGCTATTTGGTGTCTAAATAATGAGTGTTGGGAAGAATCTAGGACATTACCTTGACAGAATATAGGACATGATACGGCAGAGAAGGAAGGAAGAGGAGTTTGGGAATAGAACAGATTCCATCAGCCCATAAGTGTACACACTAAAAACTGAAGGGGCTGTAAAAATAACTGAAGAAGCTTTATGGGATGGTACTTGAGTTGGCTATATGAGTGATAACAAAAAGTCTTAGTATTTCTTTAAGTTATTGGTGTACTCAAACATATCAAGCCGTAAAACGCTGATTCTATTTAGAACCTTTATTTCTAAGAGTGAAAATGGCTGTTCAATTACATGTGCACTGCTGAGGAGAAATTACAGGAAGGTGTCAATATTTAATTTTGTGTTCTTAGAGCCAGAGCTGTTTGAGCTGTGTTGAACATGCCATATATTCATCACATTTCTCTGCTCAGGACAACCACGCTAGTGTCAGACCATGCTCCGTTGCCTAGCAACAAAAGTCACTGGGCATGAGACAGTCCTACAATGGGGGGATGTTAGGATTTAAACATCAGCAGTCACAATAACACACACTAAACTCAGAGAAAGAATTATAATCACTGAATTCTGAATATAAATAAATATATATTTAAAAAAAGTGCATACATACATAGATACACACATAAATGTATTTACAATATTCTCTATACACAAAATTGTTAAAATAAAATTAACAAAAATGGTGAATGCAAGTTGTTTGAATGAAAGTTATTTTATCATGATGGTGATTGCAAAACAAAAAAACAAAAAACATTTTATTATTTTAACAATTTCCGAAGAGGCCTTATTTAAAAAATATATACAGGTGCATCTCAATAAATTAGAATGTCGTGGAAAAGTTCATTTATTTCAGTAATTCAACTCAAATTGTGAAACTCGTGTATTAAATAAATTCATGCCACAAACTGATCACCTCCATGCCATGCCGAATTGAGGCAGTAATTAAAGCAAAAGGAGCCCCTACCAAGTATTGAGTACATGTACAGTAAATGAACATACTTTCCAGAAGGCCAAC
The DNA here is from genome assembly GCF_001515605.1 of Sinocyclocheilus anshuiensis. Classification (NCBI taxonomy): domain Eukaryota; kingdom Metazoa; phylum Chordata; class Actinopteri; order Cypriniformes; family Cyprinidae; genus Sinocyclocheilus; species Sinocyclocheilus anshuiensis. The sequence continues at coordinate 1,461,463 of NW_015546234.1, read as the reverse complement.
AATTCACTAAAAATGTTTTTTTTATTGGTCTTATGAAGTATTTTAATTTGTTGAGATGGTGAATTGGTGGGTTTTTGTTAAATGTGAGCCAAAATCATCACAATTAAAAGAACCAAAGATTTAAACTAAGTCAGTCTGTGTGCACTGAATTTATTTAATACACGAGTTTCACAATTTGAGTTGAATTACTGAAATAAATGAACTTTTCCACGACATTCTAATTTATTGAGATGCACCTGTATATATTATAACTGAAATAGAGTTACAAAGTTACATTAAGGCCCACCTTTTTTATTTTTATTTATTTATATTATATCAATGCAACTGAATATAATTATTCAAACACCTGGTTATTTGAAAATAACCCTCAGTCATCTCAGTTCACAGTTTCTTTTACCCTGAACTGTTTGCAGTCTGCAGAGGCCTGTAGTTAGGAGTGTTATCCCTCATATTCATGACAGCATGAATGGAATTAATGAACAGAAAGCGAGGTCTGTCTTACAGTATGACTGAAAGACAACATCTCCTGCCTTAAGGCGACAAGGGGAATTTTCTTCCAAATCTGAATGAATTAATGACTTTGCTCGACTTGCCAACCAATGGGAACTAACACAAGTGGGCTGCCTTATCAACATAGAACATACATTTATTTACAATGACATTTTTAACATTTTTGTGATAAAATGGCAGACTCCTTTGCCTTACTAAAGCTAATTTCAAAGCTATTTTACACATAATAATTGATATTATATTAATAATTAAGAATCAATATAGCCTGTGGGAAAAAACTGTTCTTGTGCCTGGCTGTTCTGGTGGTCAGTGCTCTGTAGCACCGACCAGAAGGCAAGGCATCATTTGACAAAATTACCGCATGATTGGAAATGACACATAAAAATATTCTGTACACATTACTTACCTTGATTTTTTTCTAGTTTTCTTCACATCACATATCAAGTAAACTAACTTTCAAAAAGTGTCCAAGCTTTAGTAATGATCTGCATGAATTATAATTTACTGCTGCTACAAAATAAGCCATTTTTCCTTCTCAACTTTTACTAAATGTTCACAACAAAGCGTAAACATTTATCATACAGATGTTTTCACCACAAATCCTCATACATAAAAATGTGGATTATTTGCTTTTTTGATCTCAAAGTAATGCAAATGCAATGCAAAATGTTTCTTTCTCAAAATCACAGAAGCTTTGAGTCTTATCAGCAGCACAACAGCGGCTCAGATTTGTGCTCTCAGGTTTTGTTTATACTGAACAGCATGCATATTAACATTCGGTTTTAAGAAAATGTAAACATGTTTTGTGTGTCACAAAAGGACTATTTCTCCTCAGTTGTATCTGAAGCCAGACACACCTTTAACTTGTGTCTGAAATGATCTGAATGCAAAAAAACAGTGATTTTTAATGCAAATTATTTAGCGAAAAGTAAGATCAAATTCTGATTATTACAAAAGCACATCAAGTTATAATACAGGTCCAAGTTCAAAGAATATATAAAATAAATAAAAGTTTGTATTGCTCATTCCAGATTCTATGAGTTATGGGTGCTTCCTCAGCACTTTTTATGGTTTTGTCCTGATAAGGAAGCAGGCAACACTATTGGCTGTAGGTCAACTATATGCAAAGGTCATGTTTAAAACCATTTATCAAGGTCTGCTTTTCAGGGGGATGTTTTGCTAGATAAGAGAGGGCAGGTGAAACTCGTCTCTTTTACAAATGAGTCATTGAGTGGGAACTCACAACTTCAAGAAAAATGATCTGGGAAATGTATGGAGAAATCCTTATATTGACAGACCCATATGAGATGGCTAACATAGTTATCATAGTTAAAGAGAGAGTTCACCCAAAAATTATCTGAAAAATTATACTCAACCTGCAGGCCATCCAAAATGTAGATGAGTTTGTTTCTTCATCAGAACAGATTTGGAGAAATTTAGCATTACATCACTTGTTCATCAATGGATCCTCTGCAGTGAATGGGTGTCGTCAGAATGAGAGTCCAAACAGCTGATAAAAACATCACAATAATCCACAAACAATCCACAGGACTCCAGTCCATCAGTTAACATCTTGTGAAGTGAAAAGCTGCATGTTTGTAATAAACAAATTCATCATTATGATGTATTTAGCTTTAAACAGTTGTTCCCAGAAAAAATACTCTATCCATAATATCGTTTTCTCTTGCGAAAAAGCCGTTTTGCTTGAATCAGTAGAGAAATATGCACAGATCAAGCACTCTTTACAAGTGAAAACAGCCCAAAACCACTGGAAACAAATATGTTGGTGGATTTTGATGTGAAAGGAGTTTTTCACTGGAGGAAACTTTATTATGGGTTATGGACTTATATGGTTAAAAGTTAATTGACTGCCTGACTGGAGTTGTGTGGTTTAATTGTGGATTATGGTGATGTTTTTATCAGCTGTTTGAACTCTCATTCTGAAGGCACCCATTCACTGCAGAGGATTCATTGGTGAGCAACTGATATAATGCTAAATTTCTCCAAATCTGTTCCTGTGAAGAAACAAACTCATCTACATCTTGTGAGTACATTTTCAGAAAATGTTCATATTTGAATGAACTATTCCTTTGAACATTATATATTGCAGAAGTTTGACAGTTATTTGTCACAATCCGAATGGCTGGTCACTATATATTATACATACAACATCATGCCTTCATCTGCTGATGTTAGATTATGTATCTAATGGATTAGATAACAGTTTAATCTAATTGTCCAGTGAATATTTTGACACACCATCACCAGAGATTCCTCCTCTAAGAGCCCAGTAATAGAATAAAACTGTATGGGCTTAATATGATGATGTCTAATTATGAGAAACAGGCTCATGTGTATCTCAGGGCCTCAGCTGGTGTGTGTGCTGTAAGTGATGTCCCATGGGGGTTTGGCACTAATGCAGCTCCTCCCTGTGCTGCTGATTGGTGGGTTTCGGTTGGTTCCAGGCAGCCCTTCTGAACACCCTGCCTGCACTCAGTAATGGCTGAGGTTAAAGGTCAAAGCACTGAAGACACTGCCAAAGGATAGATGAAGTGAAGCAGCAAGCTCAGCATGCTGAAATGAACACTACTCCAGCATGCCTTTTGACGAACTGAGGAGGTTCAGTCTAAGTATTACACTATATTTATGGTCTGAATTTATGACCTAGATAGCTAGATAGACCTAGATTATTGTCAGATTTTGTTTGGGTTCTGGGAGACCCCATGACTACTGTAATAGTTAAAACCATTTTTTTTAAACGTTAATATTGAAAGTTTATCTTCATGACTTTTTCAAATCTTATGAGAACTGATGGAAAAACTCAAGTATCCTCCATAAAAAGGTTACATTATATTTGGGGTCTCAGAGACCACACAGAAAACATGAGTAAATGCAAACATATTCATATGCTTAGATTCTCTGACAGGTGTTCAAACTGTAGAAATACACTACTGAACATTATTTAATTTTATTTTTCTGCTTTTTTATTTTTCATTATTTTTGCTTCATGAATCACTGACACCAAGCATACAGTAGAATGGATACCAGTCACATTTCTGAATATTATTATATATCAAAAGTTTGTAATATACTGATCTGGTACTCAAGAATCTGATTTACTGATTTGGTGCTTTTTCATTATTATCACATTTGATAACAGTTGTGCTGCTTAATCTTTTCAGGAAATTGTGATATATATTTTTTTCAGCATTCTTCAGTGAAGGTTAAAAAAAACAGCATTTGTTATTATTGTTGTTATTAAAAGTTTATATCATAGGTGTATCTGAAAACCCAAAGTCAAAGGAAAGAGTAGAATTTACACTAAACTGCATATTTCTGAACACGCCCTTTAATTAAATTAAAATAAAAAATAGTTTTGTACAGAACATCTTGCTTTATATAGTCCAAATGTCAAGCACATAAAAGCTTTGAGCAGTTATTAATAGAATGCGCTCCTTATGCATGTATGAAACTCATAATCAAACATAAAAGTTGGTAGAAACTCAGCTCATTAATCTGATCAGCTCTAGTTTCAGGTGTTCAGTCTGACTGAGCGGAGCCGTTTGAATCCCACTGAGCCCAACAGCACAGATAAAAGACACCGAGAGCAAGTGTAGCTGGAGTGACAGACACACAGACGAAGAGAGACTATCAGTGACAAGGTTCACTAGAAATAGAATAAAAGACTGCTTTTTAACAAGGGAATATTTTATAGGAAACCACAAGCACCTAAAATCAACAGAGGAAAAGTGAGCTGTCAGATGAGCGGGAAGGACAGAAAGAGAAACAGACGCAGAGAATGAGAAACAGGAAGAGAGACAGAACGAGTGTCAAATTTCTCCCTGATGCATGTCCAGGTTGTCAAACAGGAAGGAAGGTTTGGATGTCACGGATCGCTCTGTGGGAGGGATGCGACGGCTGATTCTCATGCAGTCAGTGTGCGCATTACTTAACTCTTTCTCTGCATGCTGTTAGAACTATGGGAGAGTTGGGGTGCATGTTAAGAGAGAAACAGTAATATTTTAAAGAAAACAAAACATAATTTAGGAATAAGAATATAATGTTGTCACTCAAACACATTCCATGACTCAAATGAGGGAAATATTTTTATATAACTAATATCAGAGTATGTATATGCCTTCATAACCTGGCAATGATTGAATGTAATCTAATGCAGGTGTATAATGCTGTTTAGTTTTGGTGAACATGAGGAGAACAAAGAAAATCAATATTTGGGAGGACTGTATCGTTGACCGCTCTCTCTCTGTTTAACTGAGAAAAAGCAGCTTCAGACTGATGAAAAAACCTATGCAACTTCAAAGAATTACTAGAAAGAACCACTTTCATATTCTACAGATGAATATTTAGACCAAAGGGGGGTGTGTGCTGTTTAATGGGAAACTCATCAGATAAAGATATGCAAATGCATTTATTAATTATACACTATAAAATAGACTCACTCTATTTTATCTTAACTCCCCTAGAAATGTTTTTCACCTGAGAATAAAACACATACATTCTGATATGCGAGATATATAATATATATATTGTTGCCATGGAAAATGGTGAATATTAAAAAAATATCTGACCACTGAATGCTATGATTGACCAATCAGAATCAAGTATTCAGAGAGCCACTTAATACATGCAGGTTTGCATAATGAAGACCTATACTTTACCATTGTTTATGGCAAAATATTGGTGTTACTTTCACATTTCTTGTGGTCTCTCTCTCTTATAATATAATAATAATAATAATAATAATAATATATAAATGAATACTATTTATATAAATTAATATTAACATTATTGCTATGTAACTTTACTCATAATAATATATGTTAATATTCACTCAATATAAATGAGTATTATAAAATTTTAACTAAATTAATAAAAAGTCAATTTAATTAATTCAAAAAATAATATGTAATATCCATATATTTCTGTATTTGGTAAGACCACCCTGATTAGCATGTTATTTCTATTTTGAGGAAATTAAATCATAAAATGTCCGTACATTGCCAACATATCACAGTACTAACATTTTAAATTACAGTGTTCGTGTTAATCACATTGCATTTGATCAATTACAGAAACATTACATCTAATTAGACTTTAACATGAATGTGAAATTTTATTGTAAAGTATGGCCATAATTCCTTGTTTGGTTTTTGCGGATTGTGTCTTGAGTGTGGCCACACACACATGGTGCATCCGTTTATCTCTCCAAAATCATTTTCTCCTCTTTTATTCATGACTAGCAGGGAACAAACCACAGGGAGTCTCTATGCTCACAGACACTAAGGAAAAATAATGACAAAGACAGAAGGATCGAGACATAGAGAGACCTATCTGAGGTCTGAAGGGATTTTGCTTTTATTTGTTAGTGATTTGAGAGATACATAACAAGCAAACAAATCAAAAGAAGAGGGAAAAACAGAGAGACTGGTAGTCATTTGGTTTAAAAAGAAGGAATAGGAAGCTAAACATTTCTTTTCTGACAGACATAAGAGCTGGCAGTTCAAACTGAATGCATTTATATTTGATCCAGGGGAAAAAAAATTCCAAGGAAACTGTCAAAATCGTAAGATTTACTTCTGAACAAATCAAAACAGCACAGCTCACAGCTTTTCAAACTGACATCCAAATATTCACATCCAGAGCATTAAGACAATTGTTTGGCTGAACCTAATTCAATGGAGGAAAGAGGTTCCATATATTGAAAATGGGGTTTCTTAACCTTAAATTAAAGTCAGTTTACTGGCAATAGTGCACATTAGTGATGGGTGCTTTTAAAACTCTGCTTTGCAAAGCTTCTAAATGTTTGTGAATATTTTGTTTCCAACCAGTGGCATGGTGTGTGTGTCCATCGAATTTCCATGTTATTTCAGTAAACAAGACTTTGTTACACCATAACTGTTTCAAAACGTTTTTAAATTTCAACAGTTTGGAGATATGAGTGATCTCAAGGAAGCCATAAACCAGTGTCTATATTATTTTTTACCTAATCTCAAAAGGTTTTAGGATGTAGACATTTTTAATTATACATCTGTATAATCAAAAAAAGGAAGAGTAGTAGTTAATTGACTATTATTGGCTGGATTTAAGCCCTCCACACAAAACAAGCCCGACAGATTAATCAAAGAATACTTATTATGCAGACACTTTATGTTTAATAACCAATGGATGCTCTGCAGTGAATGGGTTACTTGTGGATTATTGTGATGGTTTTGTCAGCTGTTTGGACTCTCATTCTGACGGCACCCATTCACTGCAGAGGATCCATTGGTGAGCAACTGATGCAATGCTACGTTTCTCAAAATCTGTTCCCATGAAGAAACAAACTCATCTACTGTACATCTTGGATGGCCTGAGGGTAAGTATATTTTTAACAAATTTTCATTTTTAGTTGAACTATTCCTTTAAAATAGCTGAACATTAAACACTAACCATTTCTCCTCTTGCTCAAAAAACACATAAATACCACTTTATTTTAATTAATGCCCCATGTAAAACATGCAGGTAAAATCCCCTGATTTCTAATTTCTATGTGTAATGCTACATCAACAGCATGAAAAGTATTCATATACCCCCAGTGCAAATGGATTAAAGAAATTTCTGTTTATTTAAATAGATTGCACATGATTAAATCAGATTGCATTATTTCATTTTAATTAAGTAAATTAAGCAAGCGGCAAATTTATGTTAATTAAAAAGATGCAGTATGAACATCTGTTCGTTTATTCAGGTCCTGATTCACAGGCTAAGTTGATTTTGTCACCTAGGGCATAAGGTCTAATGTCTTTTTTAAGAAATTTCAAAATTTTCTGTTGAACCTGAGCGGCTGAGTCTTGCTGAGACTAAAGGCAGACAGTCTGTTGCACGCGGATCACGTCACAGTGTTTGAAGGTGATCACAATAACAATGTTTGGGAGTAGAAGCCAGAAGTAATAAAGGAGTGTGTCTTTTTCTCTCTCTCTCTCTTTCCTTGCGTGCCTTCCAGGTCAGAATTGAGTCCTAATTAAGGGAGAGGAAAGATAGTCTCAGTCTTCAAAAAGCTGTCCATTGCTGAGCACACTCTGAAATGAACCCTTATAAAACCTAATGGGGTCTTTTCACACAGCATTGCACCCTCTTGATTTAGAAAAATGGTTGTGTGTGTGTTTTTCACCAAATGTGTATGAACGTTGGTGCTTATTATTGTGAAAACAGACTACAAAGCTTTCTTCATTACAAGAGCTCTCATATGAAAAATCTAACAACCACCTCAAGTGCTGTCAGAAAGAACACAAAATAGCCTCTTTATAGCACATGAAACAAAGAACTCACAGAGGAAACAACTGCTTATCAGCTAACCTTGAACATAATAGACACTCTTGAAACTCCCCTGCTACCAGAAGAAATGAATGAAACTCGAACCTGGCACAGATTCATACTTATTCCAACATTTAAGCATTTAGCTAAACAAAATCACTATATGGGTGAAATATCAAAGTAAATGCCTAAAATGCTAAAAATGAATCTAAAGAATATGTTATGACACTAACTTATAATTTGTATGATAAATGATTAAACAAGAATAGGCTGAATGATAAAATGTAGAGAACGTTAACGAAACAGCCAAGAATCCTTTACTTTCTAGCAACAGAACTTGACACAAGAAACCATAAATCAAAAATAATGAGAAGAGTATAACGATAAAAACTACAAATTCTGCTTTTTCACCGGAAACATCCTTAGGATGCGCTCACATGCATGCTTCAGTCATTGATTCAGTGTTGTATGGAATAATTTTCTGCACACTATATGATCAGTATTTTTCCATCTATAAATATGCATATGTACACTAATGTTCAAAAGTGGCCTCTGATTTTTTCTGAAAGAAATTAATATTTTTATTCAAGGATGCCATAAATTAATCAAAAATGACAATAAAGACATTTATAATGTTACAAAAGATTTCTATTTAAAGAAATGCTGTTCTTTTGAACTTTCTATTAAGCAAGGAATCCTGAAAAAAAATGATCAATGTTTCCACAAAAATATTAAGCAGCACAACTGTTTTCAACATTGATAATAATGAGAAATGTTCCTCGAGCAGCAAATCAGCATATTAGAATGATTTCTGAAAGATCGTGCGACACTGAAGACTGGAGTAGCTGAAAATTAAGCTTTGCTGTCACAGGAATAAAGTGCATTTTAAAGTAGGAACCAGTTTATTAGTATTTTATGCATTTTTGATCAAATAAAGAGCATAAGAGACTTCTTTCAAAACCATTAACAAATCTCACCAACACCAAACTTTTGAACTGTGGTGTACATGAGCATATGTATGCATATGGGTGTCAGTATGTGTAAGAATTTTCTACCCACAGTGTTTGTGTAGGCCTAAGTCAGTCTGTGTGCACGGTCACCTTATCCACTTCTGAATCTGATAACTGAAAATGGCACATGGAGACCACTTCTCTGATGTCAGTGTAACGTCCCTGTTCTTTACACTGCGTCTGGTCAATGTGATAAATTTGCTGACATCCTTCCTGTAATTGGTTCATCCAAAGCCAGAATGTCTGCTTTACTTAAACATGGATTGACACAACTGTACCAGCTCAGAAATTCTGACATACAGATTTATGATCAAACAGTAAAGTATTAACATCAATTGTGTTTATTTTTTAAAATAGCTTTCTTTATGTCTACATTATCAGCAGGGACGTTACTGCTCAAGCCTGTTATTTCCCACCGAGGCGTTATTACACTAGAAATTGCAAAAGCTTGCAGTGTAAAAAACGGGAAGGGCATCTAACACTTGCAGCAACTAATGTGACCTTTGGAACTGTCAATGTTATTTTAATGACACAACGAGAATTGATAGTGACTTCTCTCTGTGTGCATGATATTACACACACCAACTCTCTGAAAAAAAAGACAGCATTTATAGGAGGCCAAATGTGATATTTTAGGTTGAACATTCTCTTTTGGTAAAATAAAACATGAAATTTCACTTTTAATGAGTGCCAGTGAAAACTCTGACCTTCGTCAAGTCAAATGCACACTTGAGAGACAACACCAGCCTCCAATGAATATTCATCAGACCAGCACAAAAACTATTCATTATTCACTTGTTTTTATGCTGTACTAGAATCTGCTCCCCTTTGAGTTAAAATATTTAATTTCACTTTTTTTTTTTTTATGAAAGCACAAAAGTTTAATCGTTTTCAAAACTGCATGCTCTGAGTGTTTCAAACACATAGGCTAATAATTTGAAAAATGTCTCTTTTTTTTTGTACATACACTACACTTTATAGTTTGGGGTTGGTAAGATTTGTTTAATGCTTCTGAAAGAATTTTCTTATTCTCACAAGGCTGCATTTATTTGATCAAAATACAGTAAAAAATGAAATATTGTGAAACATTATTACAACTTTAAAACAACTGTTTTCTATTTGAATATATTTTCCAAATGTAATTTATTCCTGTGATGCAAAGCTGAATTTAGGCTTCAGTATCAAATGATCCTTCAGAAATTATTCTAATATGCTGATTTACTGCTCAAGAAACATTTCTTACTATTATCAATGCTGAATCATTTGAGCTGTTGAAAACAGTTTTGTGGAAACCACAATATATATTTTTAGGAATATTTGATGAATTCAAAAGAACAGCATTTATTTGAAATAGAAATCTTTTGTAACATTGTAAATGTCTTTACTATCACTTTTGATCAATTTAATGTGTCCTTGCTAAATAAAAGCATTCATTTCTTTGGTTTGAATCCCAATGACTTTTATTCATGTACAAAAATAAGAGAGACATTCTTCAAAATATCTTCTTTCTTTGTGTTCAACAGATGAAAACAAATGCATTCAGGTCTGGAATGACATGAGGGTGAGTAAATGACAATCGAATTTTTACTTTTTAACTATTCTTTAAAACAATGTAACTGGCATCATCTTCAAGATTTAGGTTTCTATATAATAGTCCTTTGTGAGAAATCATGCCTTCCTTCTCACTCTGTCTCTGAAATACAAACCATTGCTAGAAAGACAACCATCAAATCATTAATATTTAATCCAAAGGGAGCACATCTAAATTCCCAAGACACAACTGTTGATTTAAATAATTTATTATGCTAATTTTCTTGGTTTTTAGTAAATATACATATACTCTCAGCAACAAGAGACAAGCATACTTCCTCCAGCTGTATGCCTGGCACACAGTTCAAGTGGGAATGAGGATGTTTTGTCCCCAGAGTGCCTCATGAACTTCACATCTCACACATCAGAATGACAGTGTGTCGAGCCTCAGGCTCCTGTCTGTCACCGCTGATGTGACACAGGCTGTCTCATAAAACCACTGCCCTCTTTTCCATACAAGAGCACTCGATTCTTCCTCCTGACAGATCAAAAGCTGACAGCACCGGCCAACTGATTCAATCATTAAAACATAAATGGATGAAGTGTGATTTGGAGTCAGTGAGAGTGTGAAAGTTGGAACTGTGATTTTATTTGCACAGTGTGGCCAGGTGTCTCTCCGAGCCTGACCAAGTTTCAACACATTTCATAAAGCCAGTCAACCTCGAACAGTTCAGTGGTAACATCTATGCAATCTAATTGGATTTTCTTACACACATGGGAAAAAGTGAGGATCTTTTTACAGTGACCAGACTTTTATCTGTAGGGTCAACATTGGGCAAGAATCCAATGCACTGCAAAATTTCTAATTGGAATTAACTGTAGATGTGCAATTAAACAATTCACAATTGCAATTCTGTGAATCTGTAAATTGCAATTCACAGAAGAGTATCTCACACTATGCAGAGACAAATAAAAGCTAGCTATATGAATATTTAAGCAAAAAGCACTGCATTAATAAAAAATGATTTTATATATATATATATAATATATGTATATATATATAGTGTATATGTATATACGTATATGTATGTATGTATATATATTAACTATTATTATTACTATATAATGTCTGAGCAGGGCATTTCATTTTTCTAAATCAGATTTGAGCAACTTCCGTATGCAATTATAATAATATATATATATATATATATATATATATATATATACATTACAGTAAAACGACATATAAAAGATGTTCAGGTAGCTTGAGGAAGGCAGTGTTATCAGAGCATCGCGTGATCATCAGCACTGATGCAGTTGTATTCAGTATATGTAAACAGAGATAAACGCAGGTTACTCACTTTCATGCTTGGACGTTCCCCATGTGTGCCGCGGAACTCCGGGACTTTTGATTATTGCTCTCCCGGCGGATTTTAGCGCATCCATGCTGGAAGGTGTAGAGCAGGTGCAGAGCTCTTCTTTGGTGCCCACTGTGGGAATGGGGAAAGTAGAGTAGCATGTAGCGAGTAATGAATGGAGCGAGTCAGTGGACACGAGCAGTCTATAGACACCGGCTCACAGTCCTGTATCTGTACTGTAACATTAACCCTTCACTGCCCGACTGACGGAGATCCACGAGCTGCACCCTTCACACACCCGATGACGCTTCATGATGAAATGAGAAGAACAACCATGCGAAACTTGGAGGGAATCATAATTATTCATCCGGGTCATTCTGTGACCAACGTAGAGACTGTAACAATGAAACGTTTTTAATATAGGCCTATGTTATTATCGCTTTATGCATTATGTAGCCTATAATAGTATTATATATTTATAGCATATCATAGGCCTATAGTATATCATATCATTTATTTATTTGAATCAAATATCATAAAATCAAAAACATTTGAACTTGTGTTCCCATGTTGTGCGTCAACCCTGTTAACATCATAATTTCCTCTTATTAAAATGACAGTATAGCTATCATAAACACTAATAAAAACAACTCATCATACTTTCAAGATATGAACTTTCTTTTAGAACGTAATTGATTTTCTCTTTTTGATTACTTTTTCTATTAGGCCTATACGTTCCCTTCGAGGCGTTCCCCATAGCGACCCCTAGAGGACGCAGTGTCTCGTTCCCTACTCAGGGAACCATGGTTACATAAGTAACCTGAGACGTTTTTTATGTATTGTTTGTAGTGGATGATCTTAAATAGTCAACCCAGTTACCATGATTATGTGCAGTAAACAACTTTTCACTACTGAAAACTGGATGTTGTAGAATTAATGATTTCAGTAATAACCTCCTACAAATTTTTGTCAATAATTGCATTTATTTTAATCAAATAACATAAAGTGGGATTGAATATTTATTCCATATAATTCCACATAATAGCTATTTTATTTTAAAATATTTTAATAAAACAGTTGTTCTTGAAGTTGTCCCCATGTTATGCAACAACCATTAATAATTGTATCTATCTATCTATTTATTTATTTATGATGTTGCTACTATTCTGAACCAATTTCCAATAGACAATAGAAATATTCAAATATTATCATCAACAAATAATGCATCTAGTATGCCCCAAATCATCTTCATGGTCTGGTTTAGTTAGTTGGTAAGGTATTTTCTTAAAATTCTTAATTATTTTAAATAAATATTTCAAAAGAAGAGTTCAACATATATAACTCTGTACTGCTTGGATTTCCTATTGGACTCCAGATGCAGCAGGTATCATTGATCGAGTGCGTTTTTAGAGCCCTAGCGCCCTCTGTCTGTGCCTTATAGAAATGCTGACAAACAGGTTTAAACAGAAACTACGTAAAACATAAAATGACATCCAACCGATAAATGAAAATGAAAAATATTGGACAACCGAGAAGAAAACATAACAATTCTTCCAGTCACCATTCAATACAAATCTTTTTATTGACATACTGTTCCATTCATTGTTCCCAACCTGTAGTGCAGTTATGAAGGTTCAGTTTTGGAAACTCCTGGAGGTCTTTTACACTTTAAACAGGGCTGCCCGCTGCTCATTTTTGAATAGGACATAGGGTACAAGTTTGTATTTGAGGCCTGATCTAGCATTCTGAGTTCTTCCATCGAAGCCAGGTGTCAAAAATACCAGTAGTCTAGACATTATCCAACTGTTGGCTCTGGGGTACCAATACAAGGAATTACTTAGTAAGCTGAAACTGTCAATGTAGATGTTTGAGATAAGGTGCTCTCTTTAGTTAATGGACAAAACTCTTGATTCATTAAGTACTCAATAACAGCAGCAAAAACAAATGCCTTTACTGCAGAAATAAAGATCTAAAAGTGAACAGAGGGAAACAAGATCATCAGTTTTCTGAGAATCACTCAAAATCAGAGTCCTCATGATGTTAGAGTTCCCTAAGATTATCAGTTTTGACCTAATATTATCATAATCAGACCATATTAAAAACAGCATGATGCTGAAGGCTAATTCTAGACCTAAATCCAGATTTTGCTGCTCCTTCATGAAAATGCAACAGTCATGTAAAAAATTGCATAATTCAAATGAATTTGAAATTAACCATGGGGGGAAGCCCATTACCCAAGTTAGCATTAGCCTGCAGCACAAGAGTTACATCTCACCATGTTTCTAGTCACATGGCATGTCAGGCTAGCAACTGTGGCAGAATGAACCATGCTATTAATCCGTAGTTTAATTCTTTTTCCTTGTTTCCCCTACAAATAAGTCGGGGGATACGAACCATATGGTCATTAGATAAAAGGGTATAGCTAAAACAAAAGCTAATTGAATAAATTAAACAGACCAGCATCCAAATAGGCAATGTCTTCTATAGAACACAGTATAAAATCAATTAGCACTCCTCAAACTTGTTGACAAACATGCGCTTGGTCATTTGAGTTCATATGATCGTCTTTAATCCCCTCCGTGACATTTTGGCAGCTGCCCTGGACTCTCATCTTCATCTCCCCCTCTCCTTTTTTCTTTCACGCTCTCTGTGTGTTGGTTTCCATGTCGCTGACCCTCTGCGTTTGCAAGCAGAGACTGGAAGCACCCGGTGGGGGTGTAGGTGGGCCGTGGAAGCAGTGGTTTTCCAGGATTTGCTCAGGCGCTGTCTATCTCAGGAAATGGTATGGGGTTGGTGCTCCCTGTCTGTTGAGAGGCACACAGAGGTTCACAGGGCTGGCTGAGCGATTCCACCGACAGGCTCTTGCTAGACAGAATACTGCTGAGACTCGGCTTCCGGCCGTCCCGTGGCTGGGCCTCGATCTCCACACGGACCTCAATATTAGTCCCTTCCCTGCTGTAAACAACAACAACAACAAAAACTTTACAAAAACAGACTTATGGGAAAAATAATTCATTGATGTTCTAATAATAAAAACATGAAAACATTAACATTAAAAATGCAATTCTTACTTGAATACACATATTCTATGATTAGCTATATTAAAAATAATTTTTATATATTTCTGAGGAGATATAAATGTCAGGGCCATTTTGATATCATCATGAAAAGAAAACCTTAAGTAGTTTGGCATCATTTCGTCTTATTATTTGTGACCCTGGACCACAAAACCAGTCATAAGGGTAAATTTTTCGATATTGAGATTTATACAACATCTGAACGCTGAATAAATAAGTTTTCCATTGATGTATGGTTTGTTAGGATAGGACAATATTTGGCCGAGATACAACTATTTGAAAATCTGGAATCTGAGGGTGCAAAAAAATGTAAATATTGAGAAAATCGCCTTTAAAGTTGTCCAAATGAAGTTTTTAGCAATGCATATTATTAATCAAAAATTAAGTTTTAATATATTTACAGTAGATTTACAAAATATCTTCATGGCACATGATCTTTACTTAATATCCTAATGATTTTTGGCATAAAAGAAAAATCAATAATTTTGACCCATACAATGTATTTTCGGCTATTGCTACAAATATACCCCAGCGACTTAAGACTGGTTTTGTGCTCCAGGGTCACATTTCTTAGAAAAAAAATACACTGTCGTTCAAAAGTTTGGGGTCAGTAATTTATTTATTTATTTTTTTAAAGAAATGAATACTTTTATGCATCAAATTGTTCAAAAGTGACAGTAAAGACATTTATAATGTTACAAAAGATTTATATTCATGTTACAAAACCTTCTATTCATCAAAGAATCCTGAAAAGTAAATAATAAAACAAAATATGAAGCAGCACAACTGTTTTCAACATTGATAATAAGAAACATTTCTTGAGCACTAAATCAGCATTTCAGAATGATTTCTGAAGATCATGTGACACTGAAGACTGGAGTAATGACTGCTGAAAATTCAGCTTTACCATCACAGGAATAAATTGCATTTTGGAATATATTAAAATATAAAACAGATATTTTACATTCAAGTAATATTTCAGAATTTTACTGTTTTACTATATTTTTAATTAAATTAGTCCTGCCTTGGCAAGCATAAGAGGCTTGTTTCAAAAACATTAAAAATCTTACCCCAAACTTTTGAATAGTACTGTATACATTTTAACAGAACTGCTTAACTGCTTATTGATATTTTGGGGTAAAAAATTTGCCAGTGAAATCAAGTTATGCCATAAAATTTGCTGACCTCAGAGCAAATGTTTGTGTGCTGCTGAAGGCACACTCTTCAACTACATCCACATCTTCTGACTGAACAACCTGCTCAGTGCTGTCAACATGTCCATCATTAGAAGATTCAACTGAGCCCTTTGCTCCAGACTGGACCACACTGGTGCTGGGAAGCGACATCACTTCCTCCACATTCACACTCACTTCCTGTATGCTTCCGTCGGATAGAGCTGGGTTGGTCTGGCCGGTCCAGTGATCACTGACTACATGAGAAAATAGAAGATCTTCAAGAGAAGTTTAAATGTCATTAGATCAGGCCAAATTGAGCTTAATGTTACAAAATTAATCTTTCTGCACAAGTTACAATGTTTCCATAATTCAAACTCATACATAATGATTTATAAGCAATTTATAATAAAGTAGGATCATTTTCTAGCAACTGCAAAGAAGCTGTTCAATGTGGTTAAACTACAACAAAGATACTCTTAAAAGTAGTTAGCTAAACTAAAAGCTCTTAGCAAAAAGTAGCTAACTTCTAATATCTGTATTATATTATCTCTACATGTTTTTTTCTGGCACAAAAACAGAAATCTCAGTATAAAATTGCTAGATAAATGCCCTCGAATTTTTATACTGGAGTTAAAAGCAAAGTGCTATTTTTAATGCAGCTGAACAACATCAGGCTACTGAAAAAAAAATAAAAAATTTGCAGTACAACATTTAAGTTAACTGTAAATGTATATTCATATAGCCAAATTTCAAGAAGTTGGACTTACAATTTGCCAGATCTTCCAACTGTATGTTCCGTACTTCAGGAGGTTCAGTTTGTGGCCTGCACCAGCCATTACGGCACAACGACATGGGCACGACCCCGTAGACATACGTCAACATAAGAGGCACCCCCACCCCTTCAAACACAGATTTACTAAATTAGAATTTATTCTGAAAGATTTTTATTATTAATCACAGAAAATGTTGTATAAGTGTACAAGTTAGGTCCCTACATGTAAAAGAGGCATAATGCTAGCAGCAAAGACCAGGACAACACACAATAAAGGGAGACAAAAGGCCATGATCCTCCTGGTTCTGGATAAGAACAGAGTGGCATTGTTGATGAGGACATTGAAGGGGACAAGGCCTCACTGTGGCTCTGCTGAGCAGAGGTCAGAGCTGCAGAACAGACAGGGCTATTCAGCGAGGAGAATGAGAGGGAACGCAGGCTTTGGGTTTGCAAGAAGAGCACAGAGTAGTGAATGTGCTGTGCTCAGGACTTCATGCTATGCCATGGAGATCGCTCTGGCATTTTAGTTGCAGCCGGCTGCTGTAATCTTGCCCTCTCCGCTCCAGCTCTCACAAGAGTGCCAGAGCAGAAGATAGATGAGTCATCAGAGACAACCGCGGCAGTCGCTGTGTGTATGTGCAAGTATGAATGAAACAGCTGCATGCAAATATGTAAGCTACAGTGTGTGCAGTATGGATGTTAAAGGATTAGTTCAACCCTCAAAATATTGGTTGTTTACCCTCAAGTCATTCTAAAGCTGTATACAATCATTGCTTGCTTTTGTGGAACACAAGAACTCTTTAATAATGGGCCAGTTGCTCTATTACATACAATTACAGATTACAATTAAAACTTCCAAGAACGTTTAAGCTTCATAACAGATGCAAATGCACCATAATATAAGAATATCATAAAAGTGGTCTTCCGAAGTCATATGATGACTTAAACAAGTTTTTATTCACCTGAATCATGATGAAAAGATGTCTCAAGAGAATTTTTCTTAAATTTTCAATGAATAATGGTTCCAATTTCAGCCTGTTTTGACTTCAGATGACCTTGTAGGCTCCACAGAAAAAAAACTATACAGGTTTAGAATGACATGATGGTGAGTACATGATTTTTTTGGTGAACTATCCCTTTAAGCAAGTTCCGCTTTTCTTATTCAGTGTCTCAACTGAGAGGCAGATTTGTGTCTTAAGTAGCTTCATTTGTCTGAACTCGTGCCAGAGCAATCAATATGCTTAATTCAGCTTCTTTAAATTGACATAACTCAACAATATGACCTCTGAAGTATCTCCTCGACTTCAAAATATCCCCATTCCTCACATTCATATTCAATAATATAAAAATAGACAAAGACCTTTAGATTCAGAATCAGAAAGAGCTTTATTGCCAGGTATGTTTACACATACAAGGAATGTGTTATGGTGACAGAAGCTTCCACAGCACAAACAGAATGACAGTGACAAGACACAGATAATAAAAAAAGAATAAGTAAATAGGAAATAGCAATATACAGTACAACACATAAAAAAAAAACCACAATATACAAAATAGACAATAGATGGTATTTGTGTGTACAGGTATGTTAAAATGCAAGGAAATGTAAATATGAAGTATGGTGTGTTAAATAAATAGTGTTGGTTTTACGTGTTTATTGCCAAGTTAAGTCAGGAGGGTCCTCCTGAAGTCCACTATCATCTCCACTCTTTTGAGCGTGTTCCGCTCCAGATTAAGACTGCACCAGACAGCCAGCTCTTTTCCCAGCCTCACTAGCTGCTGCCTGTCTGCCTGTCTGGCAGGAAGCTGGTGATCTACTGATAGATGGAGGTACCGTCTGGGCCTGGAGCTTTTCTTGTCTTCTGTTTCCAGAAGACCTGATGCACATCTTCACTGATCCGAAGTGGGGTTTGCTGGAGGTGTTAATGGATCCATGGAGAGAGTGTCAGAATGGGTGTGGGGTGTGAGAGAGAGTTTTTCAAACCTGCAATAGAACTCATTCAAATCATCGACCAGTTGTTGATTCAACACAGTGCTGGGGGATGATGTCTTGTAATTGGTGATGTCTTTCAGTCCTTTCCACACTAAAGCAGGGTCATTGGCAGAAAGCTGCTTTTCCGAGTAGCTTCTCTAAGCCACTCTGATCTCCTTTGTCAGTGTGTTTTTGGCCTGTTTATACAAGACTCTGTCCCCATTCCTGTAAGCATCTTCTTTGACCTGACGAAGCTGTCTTGAGTTTTGCAGTGAACCACGGTTTGTCGTTGTTGTAAGTTAAATGAGTCCTGGTAGGAATGCACATATCCTCACAGAAAGTGATGTATGATGTTATAGTGTCTGTGAGCTCGTCCAGATCGTTAGCAGCAGCTTAAGAAACACTCCAACCAGTTCAGTCGAAGCAGGCTTGTAAATCCTGCTCTGCTTCATTAGTCCATCTTTTTATAGTCCTTATTACAGGTTTAGCTGATTTCAGTTTCTGCCTGTAGGTTGGTATAATATGAACAAGACAGTGATCATAGAGCCCCAAAGCTGCCCGTGGGACAGAGTGATATGCATCCTTTTGGTGTAACAGTGTTCCAGTATATTACAGTCTCTTGTAGGACATGTAATGTGCAGTCTGTATTTTGACAGTTCACAGGACAGATTTGCTTTATTAAAGTCACTGAGAAGGATTATAACAGAGTCCGGGTGTTGTTGTTCTGTGTCTGTGATCTGATCAGCCAGTTGTTGCAGCGCTGCGTTCACACATGCTTGCGGAGGAATGTAGACACTTACGAGAATGAATGAGGAAAACTCCCGCAGCGAGTAGAACGGCTTACAGTTGATGAAAAATGCTTCTAGATCGGGACAAAACATCTTCTTCAATGCTGTTACATCTGCACACCAACTTTCGTTGATGTAGAAGCATGTCCCGCTGCCACACGATTTCCCTGTTAATTCTCTGTCATGATCCGCTCGGAACAGCTTGAAGCCCGGCAGATGTAACGCGCTATCCGGAATGGCTTCATTCAGCCAGGTTTCCATGAAACACAGAGCAACAGAGTTTGAAAAGTCTTTATCTGGGAGAGCAGAAGAAGTTCAACCATTTTGTTGGGTAGAGAGCGGAGATTCGCGAGATGGATACTAGGCAGCGCCGTTCTAAAGCCGCACTGTCCGAGCTTGACGAGTGCGCCGGCTTGCTTCCCACGCTTGCATGTCTTAAAACACTTGAACAGTGCCGCCGCTCCGCCAACTACAGTGTCCAGTAAAACACCAGAATAGTGTTCTAAAACACCAGCAATTCGTCCCTGGTGAAACTGATTGTAGAAATATAACTAAAAACAGGACAAACTAACAAAAACATTAAAACAACTGTGGAGCTCCACACTGAGGCGGCCATCCGCGGCGCCATCTTGGGACCAGCTTTTTTTTTTTAAAACAAAAACAACAAAACAGTAGTGTATATATATAAAAAAAAAACCTTTGTGCATTGTGTAAAACATACACAGAAGTGTGTATAGAAGTAATAGGTACTGCACAGGTTAAATAACCACCGTGTTTTACATGTTCATCATGTTATATGCAACCAGCAAGGTGGATGGATGATTTTCTTACCCACAGTAATGGCTGCGATGACTGGAGACACAAAAACAGACATCATGACCCCGCTGGCCACTGTCAGATAATGCTTACTTCCTGAGATATTGTTTTTCTTACAGCGACCATGAACCTGGCAAGCAAACTTAAAGTCAGCATCAAACGTAAATTACAAATGTCTTTTCACATTTTTTTTTTTTTTTGAAGATTACAAGGACACGTGATTTTTAAATGATGTTCATAGATAAATCATTTATAATAAACACTGCAATATTCCATAAAAGAGTAAGAATCATCAATTCTGATTTCATGGTGACTTTAAAGTGGTAATATTCTGGTCTTTGTTCTTAGGGCATTAAAGAGCATAATGGCATCCATAAACTAATAGCACAGTGAAACTCTCTCTACTTTCTTTGCAAACGTTTTCTATACCACAAACTGTGTGAAGTCTGGTGGATTTACATAAATTTACATATATGCATTTGGCAGCACTTTTCTTATGAGGAGCATACAGCCAAGGGCATGACCTTGTCTCATTATCATACCAGAGCTATTAAACGGTCTCCAGATCCATTTCACCACAGAAATGGCATAATGCAGCAAACTTTAGGTCTTTACCTTGCGGCCCATATAAATGGGGATGCCCACAATGATGACTGGTAACGCAATGCCTGCTATGAGTGAGATCACCACCGGAGCCCCGAGCAGCATGCCGACCTGCCACAAAACCTTGCGGGTCTGCGACCACGGCTTCTTTCCCCAGAAAGTGCAGCCTGAGGGACTGTGAGGAAGATAAATTAAAGTATTTTTTTCATAATCTCACATAGCTGTGGCATGTGCATGACATGAGGTTAAAGAGAAGAATATTAGCCAATAAAAGCCAGACACTGTCTCATTGAATCAATATTTTATGATCTCATCCTCGAGTAGCCTCATGCACCGCCTGGGTGAATTACAACTCTCTACGGTCAATGTCACTTCCTGTTCTGTTCTGTGTGCTAAAATATTACAGGCTACTAGCTTAAAAGACAATCTGGAGTAAATATTTGAACACAACACTTTACTGATAATTGCTGATTATCAACCTATAACAATAGACAAATTCCCATCCAAGGTTTTTTTTTTTTTTTTGGCGAAAAAGGTTTAGCGCATAAATCTGTTACAGAGTAACAGAATATAAGTGGCGACACAATATTTTTTTATTTAACTTTAGTAAATACACTATGTCAATGCTTCAAATGCAAAAACACCTTTTGTCGAAAAAAGGACTTTAAGGCAAATAAATGTGGTGTCACATGACAAAATTACATGCATTTACATCCATATGTTAATCCTATTAAAGCGCTATTTCTCTGTAATTTCTCTGTAAGTTTTTCACTGTGTGTCTTGTCTTAAAGCAGTTTTTCTCAACCCTGGTCCTGGGTGCCCCCCAGCACTGCACATTTTGTGTGTCTCCCTAATCAAACACACCTGATTCAACTCATTACCTCATTAAAAGAAACTCCAGGACCTGAAATGGGTGTCAGATAAGGGAGACATACAAAATGTGCAGTGTTGGGGGGGCGCTCAGGACCAGGGTTGAGAAACACGGTCTTAAAGGGATAGTTCACCCAAAAATAAAAATTCTGTCAACTTTTAATCACCGTCATGTCATTCCAAACCTGTGTGACTTTATTTCTCCTGTGTAACATAAAGAATATATTTTGAAAACTTGATCAATCAATGGGTGCAAAACAACATTGGACCCCACTGAAAAACAAAAACAAAAAACCTCTTCTAATCTTCTTTTGTCTTCCACAGAAGAAATAAAGTCACACAGGTTTGGAACGACATGAGGGTAAGTAAAGGATGACAGAATTATTTATGTATTCTGTCATTTCATAAAAATCTTTCTCCGCCCAACTGGAGCCCAGCAGAATGGGGTGTTCATTAAATTAAGAACCCTGCTTCTGGCAAATCGTGGGGGTTGGGTTGCATGGAAAGGGAAATATGAACAGAGATTTGTACTGATTAATTGACGAAAGTTGGTGCTGGCTGGCATCCAAGAATGGAAAAATCTATCAGAAATCAGCTTTGGTGCAGCGATTGCTCATTGAAGCTGGTAGCAAAGACACTATTTTAAAGATCAGACCTCTGAAACGGCTCAGATTCTGCAAGACTTGTGTTGATTAAGAGTAATTAAGCAAATCTGATAATCTGCAATGTTCATGAAGTCGGCCACACAAGCAACTCAGCACAACCTCAGTATATTGTAGGGCCAGAAAAACATATCTGACATTCTTGTGCTGCAGAATTACCCCTGTTTAGCTTGGACTGAATGTGTCCGAGAGAAGCTTAATAACAGATCACAGACTCTGGTGACTGCTGGTGATGAATGTGGGCTGTGTGCTTACAGGCAAATGTCCTATACTTGGTTGTGTATGCTCTGCACACTGGATAAATATTCTGTAAATGTTAATTACTGATTTTACAATTGCCTACAGTAACTTAATAAATGCAGGCAGATTTAACAACAATAAGAGTTTCATTTACGCACACCCACAGACCAAATTTTGCATACAAAACTGCAGGCACTTTCAGAAAATCACTCATTCTACCATTCTGGTTAGTACGACTTCCAAAGGTAGCATTTTTGTTCAGTCTGCCTGGACATAAAGTATTTAGAAGGTACAGGCTTGACACAATGAGCATTTTCAATGTTAGAGGGATCAAATCTCTGAAACAGTTTGAGTCAGCAAGTAAACTAGATATTCACCATCAAAACTGCATCGTCCCTTATTTTCAGATTTATGTCTATGAAATAATCTGTACTTATTTTTGTGCGACAGAAATGTTATAAATATGTAAATTAATACACAATTTTATTAATTTTTCATCTATTTTTCAGTGTCTTCTGCACCATTATTGAACCATTACTTTAGTGGCACATGATCCTTCAGAAATCATTCTAATATGCTGATTTGGTGCTCAAGAAACATTTTTGATTATTATCAATTTGGAAACCAATTGTGCTGCTTTATAGTTTTATGGAAACCCTGATACTTTTATTTTCAGGATTCTTTGATGAATAGAAAGTTCGAAAGAACAGCATTTATTTGAAATAGAAAACTTTTATAACATTATAAATGTATTTACAGTCTCTTTTTGATAAATTTAAAGCATCCTTGTTATTTAAAATGATTAACTTCGTTTTTCTATTTTTCAAAAAAATCTTACTGACCCCAAACTTTTGAACTGTAGAGCATTTCATATGAACCCAACCTTAAACTGTGTAAAAACCAAACTGAACTGTGGTTGGTCACTTTACATGTCAATAAGACCATCTCGTCCTGTCTAAGTGGGCACTTTTTACACAAAATAAGCTACAATGCAGACCAGACCCTAGCCATTAGTCAAAGATCTGGCTACGTGCGACTACTCTTACTGTAACTTGATGACTGTGTGTATTGTGTGTGTGTACCTGAGGTAATGCACATCAGTGATCTCCTGCATGCACAGCCAACAGAACTGACAAGCACACACTGTACAGTTCATTCTGTTGCAGCTGCCATCATTAGTCTTCATGATGTAGGCACCACAACGTGGACAGGGCTTGATCTCCTCTGCATCTTCAAGATTAAAAGCAGAACAAACATCTTAGCCGGTGGACACCAAACAGATATTAGGTTAGTCCCTCAATATTTGTGCCATACCACCAGGCTCCTCATTGAACACGTAGAGTGTGGAGACATCATTGGCTCCTGATGTGTAGCGAGCACGGTGACGTCTGGCTTGGTCACAAGTCTGGTCTGGGTGCCACAGCTGGCGGCAGTGGTAGCAAAACTCAGTTTCACAGCCTTCCTGGCCACAGCTTAGCTTGGGGCACTCAGCACAGCCATAAGCTATCACTGCATAGCTAATGAATGACAAGAATGCTTTTGTCATTACATATAAAGTATTAAAAATGTGATAGTTAAAGACCTTATGTCAAGATTCGATATGCAGTACTACTAATATTCATGATTCTGCTTAGCTAAAAATACAAATGCTTGCACTCTGTCCCTGAATACATATGTTTTAAAATTGAAAATCTCAAGATGTGTGAGCTTCCGGGTTTACCATATTTGACGTGCTCTATGCATGTGCGTTGATTGTTTATGTGAGAATAAAAGCCTAAACTAGATCTCTCTAAACTTTCATTTTTGGGTGAACTGTACAAAATACATATTGTCACAATTGTTGCAATTTTGTACTGTGACACGACACATTTGTACAACCCTATTAAATCAATATGTTAATTAAATACATAATTTTATATGTGAACATATGCCACCGTCTAGCACATATGGTGGTGGTGGCTACCACGATCATCGTTATTGTTTTGCTAGTCACAGTAGTAAAGAGAGAGGATGCTCTCGGGTCCATGTGGAGAGACTGCAGGTGATACCGAATACCATCTTGTTGACAAGAAATGGCAAACAGCCATGGGTTCTCATCACTACCCCGATCTGGTTACCATTACGAAACCTAAAGCAAGCCTCCAGAACTATACATAATGCACCAGAGGAGCACGTGCTTCATGCTGCAGCGTACATGACACAATGTTTCTAGCTAAAACCAGCTACAGCTGGTAGAAACTGGTTGAAGGTAGTTTAGATGGGACTCCCAGCTGGTATGACTGGGGATGACCTAGTGTCAAGCTGATTAGACCTGATCTCCACCACCTTGGCTAAGCTGGTGGAGAACCCATAGTCTGAGAAACTACCAGCAACCATCCAGACCATGAGCATGACCACATTAAAACATTTTTGAGACATTATTTTTTTCCAGGAGAACTCATTTTATTCAAAATAAAACTTTATTATGTGGTGCCTCTATGTCAGCAAGTTTGCTTTATAAAGCAATCTAACCAAATGTGCCTAGCAACAATATACAGTATCGGTACCATATGAGTTATTGACAATCAGATTTTTATGCATCAGCCATTATTAGATATTTAATTACTCATCCCTATTTGTTCTTTGTCGTTGTCTGACACTCACTTCAAGTTCAACTTTAAAACGTACAAAAAAAAAAAATAATAATAATAATGACATTGTTAAATGCAATCTTTGGCAAATCTCCATTTTCATACCATACATTAAAATCTTATGATGCTTAAATTCACTTGTAGCATTTAAAACAACTGCTATTAAATTTTAGGGTTTTTAATTATTAAAATATTATTTTTAATTATATTTTTATATTAATTTTTTATTATTTAAATGCAATAGTATAGAATTTCAATATTGCCCATAATGTACAAATAATTATCTGCCAGCATATTATAGAATATTAATTCTATAATCCAGTTAAAATTCTAATTTATATTTCAAATGAAAGTTAAAAACTGCCATGATAAATTCTTTGCACTTTTTTTTTACCACTTTAAATTTAAAGTCCACATCAACTGGAAGTTGCGATCGACTTTACTTCCGTATTGTGATGTACTTCCGAGAGAAATTGAATATTGAATGAGAAAAAGGAAAGAGGGCTTGTTTTTCTACTACAAACTGATTGGATGTAGTAAAGTAGGCGTTTCATTCACAACAACACTGGAGGGGCGTGTTTAAGGATGTTATGCTCAAACCCAAGAAGGTCCGTCATTTCAGAGGGGAGGTGCATTTTCAGATTTGGATTAAAGATTACGAAGGCAAACAATTTTTTTAATGGATTGACTTGCACAGATGAATTGTTCACCACAAAAATAGCAGTGTGCGCTAACAAAATAAATATTTAAATTTTGATTTCATGTGTACTTTAAATTACAGATTTAAAAAATGGAGCAAAAAAAAAAAATCTAAAACTTTGTATGGAAATGCCAGAAATTATTGTGACATGCTCAGTTGTATGAAATTAAGATGTATTTGCACAGTAACATAATATGTTGAGTGTAAAAATATCCCTCTATAATGGCACCAATGGTACAGTGGTGGCTGTGCTTCATCAGTCACATTTATATGCTAACCTGCAATCTGGTGCCGGGCACCAGCGCGTGTCCGGGTCAGCAGCCAGAAAGCGTCGCAGCTGGAACTCTTCGAAGCGCTCCAGCAGTGCACCGTCATCCAGAATGGCACGGACATCAGGCAGAGCCAGAACTTCAGGGCACTGCGGGCAGGCGATGCCCACGTGGCTCTCTGAGATCTCGATGCGTAGGTATTGGCGCAAACAGTCTGTGCATGCACGATGCTGGCAGGAGGACAAGCGAGGGAAGTGGCCTCGTGGTTGACTCAGGAGGCAGAGCGGGCACTCGACCAGGTGCTCCAGCAGCTGCTCCTGACTGGAGGAGGACAAGGACAGTACACCCATTGAGCCACTGCTCCCACACTCCGCACATCCCTCGTCATCTCCCACTCCACCTCCTTCCCCTTTCCCAGGATCTCCTCCATTCCTACCGCCTCCTAATCCAACACCACTGTGAGCCCGGTCCTGAGAGGAAAGACAAAATGACTGAGGGCAGTAATGAAAGTTATTACTTTTTATCAGTCTAATGAAGATAAGCTACACTGTAAAAATTATATAATTTTAATGGTAAAAGACTGCTCCGGTAAAAACCTGTTAATTGGTTAACGGTAAATTCCTTTACTATATATATAGTAAACATTCTTATAATTTACAGTAAAAAAAAAAAAAAAAAAAGTAAATTGTCAGAATTCCCTGTGTGACAGCACTAACATTTGATGGTTTTTCATTGACAACTGTTTTTTTCTTTGTTCTTATCAGTTATGTACATTAGGGTTTTACGTTTCATCTTATGTTGTTAAATTCATGTTCATTGCATTATTTTAGTGTCATGTGTGTTACCATGATAGTGTTTTGTATTTGTGTGTATGACACTGTGCACTTTCTGTATACACCTATATATTATATCTCTGTATGCTTGGTGGTTCTCAGCACAAAGGTACAAAACAGTTATTAGTACTTCAATAGGTTGGTATATTAACCAACCTATTGAAGTTATAGAACCTATGGCAGCCATATCACCCTGTAGCCCAAGACTGGTTGCCCACTGAAGCTAAGCAGGGCTGA
>NW_015546234.1:1404829-1434063 GCF_001515605.1 Sinocyclocheilus anshuiensis | reverse complement strand
GGTCCTAACGCCCCAGTGTAGTGACGGGGACACTATACTGTCAACAAGCACCGTCCTTCGGATGAGATGTTAAATTGAGGTCCTGACTCTCTGTGGTCATTAAAAATCCCAGGATGTCTTTCGAAAAGAGTAGAGGTGTGACCTCGGCATCCTGGCCAAATTTGCCCATTGGCCTCTGATCATCATGGCCTCCTAACAATCCCCATATCTACTGATTGGCTTCATCACTGTCTCCTCTCCACCAATAAGCTGGTGTGGGGTGGGCGTTCTGGCCCACTATGGCTGCCATCGCATCATCCAGGTGGATGCTGCACACTGGTGGTGGATGAGGAGATACCCCCTGACAATGTAAAGCGCTTTGAGTGCCTAGAAAAGCGCTATATAAATGTAATGAATTATTATTATTATTATTATTAACATTATATCAGTTAATAAAAAATATTTAAATCTGTAAAACCTAAAATGATGCTACCATATTTTTTTTTACGGTGATGTTCTGGCAAACACAGCTGCCTTATTTACCATAAATTTCACTCATTTTTGACACAGTCCAACCACTCTGTTTCTTGGCAACAGGACAAATGAGACAAAGTAAAACAAATGAGATGAAATGGTTTGGGGGAAGAGAAATGAACGTCATGGATAACATTTTTCCCAGTAATTTTGAACATTGTGGTGCCCCAAAGGAAGTGGTCCATATGGCGGCCGAAAATTCCAATGTGGGTATATTTATTTTCATTGTATGGAAATGAGCAGCTTGCGTATTATGATAAACATTTCCTTTTGTGTTCCATGAAGAAAACGTCACATGAGTTTAACAGATGATGACAGTTTAAAGTGAATGAATGTGCGACTTGATTGGACGGACCAAATTTTAGACATGAGATTTTTATGCAATATACTTAATTATTTTATTTTATTTATTTTGGAATTTGCATTCGAAATCCACTTGGCTCAACAATCTGAGGGGACATGATTAAATGGGCATGATGCTTCTGAAAGGAAGATGATAACGTGTCTACCAGGTGAAATTAAGCATTACAGCAACTGCTTACAGAATACAGAGATTACACTGAAACATATGTTCTGGTTATAGAATAAGTGTAGATGTCGTCTTACTTGTTCCACATGCTCATGCTCATTGGGCGTGAGAGTGATGGCCACTTCCTCCTTGTTTAAAGTCCCGTTGGGCTTCTCAATCCTGGGGTCAGATTTGGGCTTTCGGCTGAAGAAGCTGAGAAAACTGAGGGACTGTGACTGCTGCTTGGGTCTCTTCATTGTACAGAGCTGGACAGCCCAGCTAAAACAGCATGAGAGGATCGGGCCCCTTTTGTTTGTGTGTCTTTGTTTGTTGTTTATGGTCTGACACTGAACATTGGCAAAGAGAACATTGTGAGGAATTACGAAAATCGGCCACAACAGAGTTCCCTGATCAAGTTCATCATTGTTTTCTTCTCTCATGAAATGTTTTCTGTTCATCAAATGCTCATCCCTGAAAAGAACAACGAACAGAATTAGGAGATGCAAAAGTTAAGACCGTTGCAGAAAACATCTCTCAGTGCACATCCATTTAAAGCTTTGGGGTCAGTAAGATTTTTTAATGTTTTTGAAATGAGTTTCTTATGCTCAGCAAGGCTGCATTTATTTGCATTTAAACAGTTATACAGTGAAATATTAATACAATTTACAAAAAACTCTGTGTTTTAATATTTTTTCAAATGTATCCCTAATGTTCAGCATCATTACGCCAGTCTTCAGTGTCACATGATCCTTCAGAAATCATTCTAATATGATGATTTGCTGCTCAAGAAACATTTATTAATGTTGAAAACAGTTGTGCTGAATATTTTTGTGGAAACTGTGATGCATTTTTTCAGCATTCTTTGATGCATAGAAAGTTCAAAAATTACAAATATAAATTTTGTGTAATGTTCTGTCACTTTTTATCAATTTTAATGTTCCTTGCTAAATAAACATAAATTTCTTTAAACAAATCCTAGATTGTGAACACACAAAAAGCCATGTTATTAAAGTTTTAAAATATATTTCTCAAGATAAAAAAGATATAAAAAGATTTTTTACCAATATCATCAATTATTAATTCAGAAGTATTATTCATTTTTGAGGAATTTGACATTTTACAACCTGAACTAGTCTACATCCTAAATACGTTTATCATGGAAGAAGTGGCTGTATTGCATTTTTATGAATTAATTAATAGATCTGGACAAAAAAATATTGAGCATCATGTCATTGAACCGGCAAACAATTTACAAAACCATCAGCCTTATAAACTATTTCCATCTTGTCTCTCATTTCCAAGCCAGGTGTGACTGATTAATAAGCTACAAACAGATGTTTCCAAAGACCCCGATTATCTCCTGGCTTGTAAACTACTGTATTCCACCCACTCGAAAAGACACCTGCATAGTGCATGACTGAGAGGGAGTTATTGTGTGCTATGGAGTAACGTAGCTCATGGAATGAAGAAGTCTAAGCTCCGTTTTATCTTGATACATGATCATGTGAAATTAATTTCCCAACTGGACCACACACTATTACACTCATTTCAACAGTCAACATGTAATGGAAAAGGATATGCCAGACAGACAATATATAGTCCAGACTGACTTTTTTCCCTATGGAGGGATTCAAAGGCTCCAGTATGGGGGATGAAGGTTTTATTTTCAACTGTTAATGCTACTCTCTTCCAAAAGAAACACTCTTGTGGAGAACCAGATATGAAGATGGACAGTGAGACACAGCATCAGCTAACATCATTACAGAGGAACATCATGTTCAAGCATTTAAAAATTGAACAGACATATCTAGCTTCAAAATCTGATCTCATTAGACCAGTGCTGTTATTGTTAACTAACACTAAAACTATGATGAAATAAAGCTGAAATAATATAAATATCAGTTGAAAAACTTTCTAAATATTAGAATTAATAAAATATTAAAATGACTAAAACTTACACTGAAATAAAAAATAAAGCTAAATGCTAAATACTAAAAAAATAAACTAAAGCTAAATACTAAGAACTACTAAAATGACAAAAGCACAAAACAAAATTACTACCATTTAAACTACTGTAAACTGAAAATATAAATATAAAAAAACTTTCAAAATATGAAATATAAATACTACCTAAATACTAATACTAATCATATATATATATTATATAATAAAATAGCACTGCATTTAACAAGTTGTTCAGTTCTTTTGCTATATAAGAATACTTGAAGAATACAAAACTGCTAATGCTGCAAAAATAAAATTAACAAGAGAAAGCGTATAATCATGAGGATCAATCACGTTTAGGCTTCACAAAGAGGAAAACATTCTGACAAGTCTCACATTAAATATGAATAAATTTTACATTAAATGGTATTGCCTATTAAGCTACTTAGTACTTTAGGTGTTATGGTCATTAGAAATAAAATGGTCATTAGAGAAAATCAGTGACTTATTCTTTGTGGAAACAACTGCATTTCTTACACTTAACCTTGCTAAAAACAATCTCAAGATACATTTGTTTCTAGAGAAATACATATTAAATCCCTGGGCCCAAAAAAAAGAATCAAGATCTTCTAAAGATCAATATTTTGATCTCAGATAAGCAGCATCAGCCCCCTCTGGCAGCATTTCGTAATTAAAGTGAGGGTTTGTGTCTTGCCTTTGACTGCCCCATTACTCAACAGAACAGAAACCAACAAAGAGGAGAGACATATAATATCAAGGTCATTCAACACACCGACAAGCAGGACTTTAAAATGCACTGGACCAAGCTTTAACCATAAAGAAAGTGGTATACAATTATTATGGAGTACAAAGCTTGCTTTTAATGCATTACATGATACATTAAAACTATTAGAGGATGCACGACTTGTTAAGAGTCTCTTGCATGCATGGAAAATAAATACTTTTTATCATGCATATTGCAGAGGGCCTCAATGATAAGACAAAGCTCAAATGTGTTTTATAGCTTCTCTGGCCATAGAGCAAAATCCTGTGGCTGAGATCTTTGGTTTGACTTCGGTGTGTTTTCTTTCTCTCCGTTCCCAGGACTATTCCTGGACATGCACTCAACAGTTTTCTTGTTTGACCACATTAAGCAAAGTTGGGCAACAATTTGGCAAACCAAAAATATCAAAGGCCTATGCAATGCGATCATGGCTGTGTTTTCAATATATCAGGCTCTTTTTAAGAAGAAGGGGATCCCATTAATACCCTGACTAACAACTTGTCATCAGGAAAGCATCGTGGATTCGTGGCAATGCCGTTTAAAGGGCGTTATATGAGGACACACCTCCACATTTGGGCCACGAGCGCATCAGTGATCCGACATTTACACCAACTGCTACTTTAATGATACAGTACGGACCTTTATATTCCATGTATTTACGTACAGAATCACACGCACTTCAGACGACATCTCGGTTGTGCTGAAATATGTACACTAAAATATATACACTCAAATTCTTTGTCTACGAACATCATTTGTAATAATTAATCAGAAGGTCTGCCCAGGGCATCACAGCACTGCAGGGAGTGGCAAGGTTATTACGTAGCCGTTCCTCCCTGCCAAATAATATACTTTTATGCTTAAATGCAGCTTATAATACCCAAACGCAAGAAGAGAAAAACATCCTCTGACTAAAAGATAGCGCACAATAATTTCAGGAAATCAGCCTCTTACCTCCGCTCAGTGCGTTATCAGCTCAGCACCATCGGTTGGCTCCTCCCACTGAGCGGCTGAGGCCGCGCAAGCTCTCGCGGCTCCTCCCACTGCTGTAAAACGTCGCCTATTTGCGTGTCTTTTTGAGCGTTTTTCTGGACTCTGTGGTCCGAGATTCACCGCATGACGTTGGCGAGGAGATCCCCTTGAACCTCGAGGTTCCCTCCTCTGCACACCGGCGGCGCCTGCTGCTTGAGAGGTTGTAATGGCCTTCGGGAGACTGCAGTGATCTGAATCCGTGGCCTGACAACGATTTCTGCCTCTGAAAACAACAGCAAAAGGCTTAACCTTTTACTTCGTTTAAGAATTGTATTTTATCTTTATTATTCATTCACATACCTATATTATTTAAATAAATGTTTCTATTTCGTTTTTTTTGTTCTTTCTCTTTACTGGTTTACTCGAATATTTATATAGGCTATAAAGTATTGCCTAATTATATAGGCCTATGTTACTGATTCCAAATTACATGACAAACATTGTAGTTAGTAACGTAATCCATTACATTACACATTTACGGTAAACAGACTACTTTTTGATTACTTAGATTACTTTTGACCTAACTTGTTTATCACATTATATATATATATATATATATATATACAGTATAGTTGTTATGTCTGTGTAGTAATTTAGCAAAATATTAATGTGCAAATAAATAAAATTGTCATTCTGAGACTTGAGCACCCATAATAGCAAATTTTCATATAATGGTACTATATTATTACACTATATATCCTAAGTATAATTAACATTAATAACATTAATAATAATTTGGACGACGGCTTTGTATTACGGACTGTATAATAGACATTTGCAACGGCACGAATAGTATAGAAAGAAAATATTACGATATTGATTGTTGTTGTATAATATGATATAATATAAAATATAATGTAATATAATATAATAGCCTATAATGTTGTCATAGTATAAGCAATAATTATTCATAGTTATTGCGCCCACAACAATAAATCAAATGCGGTACAAAATGAATTGAAATCCCCATAAATCTAACTGTAGATGTTCCTTTATTTTAGCTTTAATATCGGACAACAATTCCATAAAAAGAGAAATGTAAAAATAGAGCAACAACGTCCCCGGAAATGCGTAAGTGAGGAAACGGATATACGCAACGTAGCGGAAGAAAATGTATACAATGGCAATTTGGAAATCAATTAAGTTATGAAAAAAGAGCATTAATTGCCTTTCTTTGTGGTCGATGTGTTCTGGGATGGCGGACTGAGAGCAGTAGCGCCCCGTCAGACGCCGCTGTTTTGCCTCGACGGGAACCGTTATTTGACGCGTCAGGCAGAAAGAGCAGGTATATTTGTGACATCTGCTGAGCTTGACAATATAGCTAGAGTTGAGTGCTTAGATTTGTGTGCTACATATCGACTGAATAAACACACAGGCTGGGCGGCCGTGCAGTTCAGTACGTGTACTAACGCTACATGAACACAGACATGCATTCTGTCGCACTACGAGATTAATATATCTTTTATTTAGTTTACTGTAAATGACGCAAGTCTTATTTATCTTATATGCCACTGTAAGATTAGCACGTTAGCTCCCAGATGCGCCATGTATCTGTTAAATGGGTTGTGCTAACGTGTATGCCAGTAACGTGTGTTATTTCAGTGCTTTTAAAGGATACTTTGGAGAATGAGTTGATTGTTTTCGAGGGAATCCAGAGGAGGTTGCAAATAAAAAGGCTAACTGGAAGATGCCAAGAAGAAAACAACAGAATCCACAACCAGTCAAGTGTAAGCTGCTTTTTCATTTAATATCGTCATTTAAATGATTTGAATGGTCTTCATTCCTCTCACATGCGTTTAGTTTTTGTTGATGTTTACTAATTCAGAGAAAAATCATGGAAACTGGTCACGTGGTCTTGTTTTATATTAAAACTGTCATGTGCTCTTGGATTTGAACCACTTACACTTGGACATGTCTGTCCAAAATCATCTGAATATTAGCTGTCATTTAACAGACTCTTCTGTTACAGAAATAGAAGGGACACACCGACTGGTTGGTTATAACCAACCAGTCGGTGTGTCCCAGCTATTAGCTATTAGAGTATAGAGTAATCAATTTGTATGGACAGAAACATAATAATTGCACTGCAGTCTGTTGACTTGATTTTGAATTGTGATTTCAGGTGTCAAACAAGCTGACTGGTAGATTCTTCTGATGATTTTATATGCTGTGTATCCAGTGTCCTTTATTTAAAAGGTTGTAATGTGACTAACAAAAGTAGGAGTTATTTCTGTGTTTGTGTCAGATTACGAAGAAAAGCTGAATTTTGTTGGTAATTCATTTTAATATTCAGCAATTTTAAGATTTTCAGTTGAATGTGGTAAATAACTGTCATGGTAACTGAATGAATAATATTTTACGTGCTGTAAACATAGCCTGCTTCAAAAGTATTGGTTGTGTCATTGTTTCTGCTTTCTTTTTAAAAAGTTGTGATTATTTTCAGTCTCGTCCAGCAGATGGCAGTAAAATTACAGTAAAGCCAGAGCCTGTTACTGGCCAAGTCGATGCTGCTAGATCGGCTGTTTCTTTAACTTATTTTTCCTTTTTTGTTATATGAAAATCACATTAAAACTGTCTTGGGAAAAAATGTACTTTGCCTTCTTTGTTTATTTTTACAGTTTCTTTTCAGATATGTACAAAGCTGTTTTTTTTTTACCCTTGTAAATCTTAAAATATGAAAATCCATAATAAAAATATATATATTTTTTAAGTTATGATAATTAAAACTCACAGTTGTGGTGTCATTTCTACCGTGACTAGCAATTTTGCCACTCGTAAAGATAAATTATAAAATAGTTGAGATGAAATATGGGACGTGATGTGTGAAGAAAAAAAAAATCACAAATTACGTTATTTTATGTCAACATAAATTATTGTATTTCCAGTCAAGCTGTAATTTTGTCATACGTAAAATATTGTGTGAAAATATTATTTAACTGGAATCAGTTGTTTTATTCAGAAAGTGTTTTAAAAATATCCCTTCATGATACATAAATTGTGACTTGGTGGAAATGACAGATAAAATAGATCATAATTATAATTATTCAAAAATTCCACATGGCACAGTTCTATGATTGTTTTGTGTTTTGAGAGTTATATTTATTTTAATTAGTGATTAGCCCAATTGTTAACTGTTACAAATGAACATAATCCCACAAGATGGTGTGCAATTTACTGTAAGTCTTATTGTTTGTATAATAAATGTAAGATTCAGCGTGACTTAAAAAGCTTACAGCTGCTGTAGGGGTTTCACATGGGTTTAGTACACATTTTTACATCCTTTTATCTATATATATAATCTATATATAGTTGTTTTTGAATGCCATTGCTGCTGTATTTGATTATGATCCTTTGCTTTCAGTGGATTCTGAAGATGGTTTAGGCACTGTGCGTCCAGCAAGCCTTACCTTTGAGAGCGACTTTCTCCTGGGACAAGAACTCGAGTTTTCAGATCCTGACAATGACAGCAAGATCATAGGCCTTGAAAAGTTCTCAGGTGAGTTACATGAGTTTCTAAACCTAACTTTGGTAGGGAATATTAAAGGGTTTAGACCAGGGGTGTCAAACTCAATTCCTGGAGGGCCGGAGCCCTGCAGAGTTTAGATTCAACCCTAATTAAACACACCTGATACAACTAATCAAGTCCTTCAGGCTTATTTGAAAACTACATGGTATGTGTATTGGAGCAGGGTTGGAACAAAACTCTGCAGGGCTCCGGCCCTCCAGGAACTGAGTTTGACACCCCTGGTTTAGACTGTCATGGAAAATCCAGAAATACTGAGGAATTTACTTACTTGACAGTAACTTTTATATGATGGCTACTGCTAAATCTTGAGGATTTTAAACATATGCTTTAGTTTGCTGTATTGCTGGCATTCGTGAGGGGCCATATGTGCTCAATATGGGACATTAACTTCGAAGACTGACTTGTAATATTAGTGCTATTACGCAAACGTGCTGCATTTTGTCTGTCGGCAAGCAGTGTGATCTTTCATGTACAGATGGGAGAAGTGAGCCTACCGTTCTGGAAAATTTCTCTGGTTTTGGCATTCTGACAGAACATACCATTTCAAAATGGCAAATCAGGAAAAAATACAGTGTGCCACCACTATTATATAAAGGTCATCAAGACAGTCATCACCATCAAGGACACATTATAATAAGGCATTTAGTCATCATCATCATCTCCTCTCAGGGTCTTTGTCATAGTTCTCATCATCATCATCATCATCATCATCATCTCCCCCTCCACATCATCATCATCATCAGCAGGACCATTATAGTCATCATCATTATCATTAGGCTGGGTAATCATCTACCTGGGGTTTCTGAAATGGGCAATATAAAGGCCCGTTCAGACTTCAGACTCACACATTTCTACACATTGCATGTGCATCAGGAGCTTGCAGAAGGAAAACGACGTTTAATGGAAAGACAGTGAGCAGAAACACTGTAGAATTGTGTTTTGTTGGAGTACCACCTTTTATTTGTTGCTATCAGAATTTACTTAATGTTTGTCCACTGGCTTAGTGGGTAAGTATAAATGCCAAATGTTTTTCCTATAACTTCAGCTGTTGAGATTTTGTGCAAAATTTGTACTCTCATTGTGTTTTTTGAAAATGATAGATGCATACAATCTTGCATAAGAGGTTTACCTTTTATGTGTGTGCTTTTGTCTTTAGTAACTTGTAATAGTAAGATATTAACCCCTTAACTGTCACTCACATTTTTGAACATAGATGTGAAAGTGCACTATCCAAACTTAAATTTTTATAATTCATGAATGAAAACATTTTGTACCATGATTTTGATTGACCATTTTCATGGTAATGCAATGTCTGATTTTAAAATGGTTTTCAAAGGATGAATTTTGAGATTTTAAGTTTTCAATTGATATATAATTTCTGATGATTTCTAAAGTGTGATCGAGAAAAAGGCAACGAAGAAGACTTTTTGTGACAAAGGTCAGAACTCCTGTTTTGATGTAGATTTTTGAGGTGCACTCTTGTCATAAATTAATCTATTACTTTTCCTACATAATTTTTTAACAAAAAACTGTGGTAAAATATATATTTAGGAGACTTAGACACTTTCCAATGATATAAAGGTTGTCATGATAAGATTAGGATTTAATTGTAATACGGTGAAGTAAACTTAGGCGTCCCAGAGGGGACGGGTGACAGTTAATGTTACCATCAACTTTACATATTACAGACACTGAAATAGTGTCCTTTTATCAGCCCTAAATTGTTGAAATTTCTGTTGAATGCTTGCACACTATCTCAGATTGCAGAAAATATATCTATTCAGCTGCATAATGTAATGCAGTGTCTTGCTGTGGTCCTGTACAGCTGACATCAGTTTGCCTGGCTTCCCCCTGGGAGACGAGGAGAGCTCCCCCTTCAGCCGCCTCAGTATGGAGAGTGACGCTGACGACCTGCGTGCGACCGAAAGCGAGCGTGAAGAGAGGGTTTCTGAGTCTGCCTTTCCCTCTTACCTCTCTTGCAGGGGCTGTGGTCAGCTCCTGGAAGACCCCCTGGGACCAGGCATGGACTTGGTGGGGCTCTTCTGCATGCGCTGCTGCAAAGGAAATGTGGATGGTGTTGCAGACAGGAAGCTCTGCTCGGGCTTAGGCTTACAAGCGGAGTCTAGAGGGGGAGGGAATGAGGGCGATGCTGGCGAGGATGGTTCCCTGAAGCTCCACTCATGCACGCTCTGTGGTTTCTCATCGCGCTACACCAACCACATTAAGAGACACATGAAGACACACAATGGCGAAAAGCCGTACGGGTGTCCACTGTGCTCCTATGCATCGGCACAACTAGTGAACCTGCAAAGGCACTTGCGCATACACACAGGGGAAAAGCCCTATAAGTGCAACCACTGCACGTTTGCATGCAGTTCCTTAGGGAACCTGAAGAGGCACCAGCGCATGCATGCAGCTGTAAGCCCGGGTCAGAGTGTCCCTCAGCCAGTAAGTGGCAATGGTTTAAATCACACCACCGCAAGTCAGAAGGAAAAGAAAGCGGCTCCTGTCCCCTCTGAAGGTAAGTAAGGTTCTGCTTTGTGCCCTGAAAGAATGTCGAAAAGAGAGTTTTACAAAGAGTTGTAATTCAGAATCCTTCAGTTGCAGGTGCTGTGCAGTCTGCCTTGCGACCCCACGTGGGAAGGGATGGGAACTACTTGCACACCCTTGATGGCCTGAGGCTTCCACAGCAGTCATCGGCAGGGGTGTTGCAGTCAGGACAGGCTGCTTCTGAACCTGCCACTCTACCCCCCATATTCTTCCCCTTCACTTGTCGGCTGTGCGGCATGGCCCTGGATGACGAGGATGGATCCTCGGCCCAGATATGTGCAAAGTGCACCTTGGAAATGCTAACTAAGGACACACCCGGATGCCCCGCTGAGCGAGGGGACAAAGTCTACACCTGTGCTGCCTGCCCCTTCCTCACCCACTACCCGAACCACCTGGCCCGCCACATGAAGACCCACAGTGGAGAGAAGCCATACAAGTGCCCGCAGTGCAACTACGCCTCCGCCCACTTCGACAACCTCAAGCGGCACCATCGAGTACACACCGGCGAGAAACCCTACAAGTGCCACCTGTGTGACTATGCCTGCGGCAACCTGGCTAATCTCAAGAGGCACCAGCGGGTGCATTCAGGTGCCAAACCCTTTCAGTGCGCCATCTGCAACTACAGCTGCAACCAGAGTATGAATCTGAAGCGGCACATGTTGCGCCACACGGGTGAGAAGCCCCATAAGTGCCAAGAGTGTGGCTACACCACTGGCCACTGGGACAACTACAAACGACATCAGAAGAAGCACAGCCTGACTACAGGTGGCTGGGTTAAAGTGCAGATGCCTGGAAATGAGGAAGAGTTGGAGGACGAGGAAGACGAAGAGGTGTAGCCTCTTATTGCAAGACAGTCGTCCATATGAGATTTTACTGTTACAGCATAAGTTTTGTTGGTTGTTCTTCTTTTTCTTTGTGCCAAGAGTTATTTTGAAAGTCATTATTTTAGACTCTTGGAATTATCCTCAAGCTGCTACATGAAGTCATGCACAAATTAAAAGACAGTTACCTGAATGTCCTAATGCACGGTTTGTCCAGTCTTGCTCCTGAAGGGCCGACCTTCCTTCAGACTCTAAATAAACACACCTGAAACGTCTAATCAAGGACTTTAGGATTACTTGAAACTTCCTGCCAGGTTTGTGAGAGATGGTTGGCGCTAAACTCTGCAGGAAGGTGGTCCTCCTGGAGCAGGTTTGGACAATCCTGATTAATGCCTTTGAACAAGGCAGTTTGTGTTTCCCAAAGCTCTCTAAGAGCATTCTGAGCCTGATTGTGGTTCATTTATCAGTGCCAAACAGACACTACTGCACCACTGCCATAGGAAGTACTTCTTTAAGCCTGGAGCTACATTGCATGCACTTAAGTTTACCTTGGTTGGCTTTTTTGAGGTTTTATGTGATTGATCATTTGTCCGTCAAACATCTTCTCAAGCCTACTGATGAAAATGTCTTCACGAATGAGCATTATGCTGTGATCTTTGATCATCTTGTTTTTGCTCTCAATAGTTTTGAGGGGTTGTGTTGCCTTTTATTGTGTATCTTCTTGAACGTGAAAAATGCCATTTGTCTGAGTTTACTTGAAGCAAAAATGGTGCATAGTGGGTATTTGTGTCATGCTGAACATAGAGCTTTTATTTTTGTATGTGATTTTATTTTTTATCTCCGAGGAATGTTTGGCATGTATTTGCCACCCATGGCATCATTAGCTATACTGAAAAACAACAGTAACCGTAAACCCTAATATGCAGTTAAACCTTCAGGTTGCCAAAAACGTCTGAACATTGATGCTTGAGTGTTTTGTTATTATGCAGTGGTTTCATTAATGCCTTAAATATCCTCAAATAAAAGAGTTTGTGTCGAAACTTCCTTGTCTCAATTTCTTTGCCATCTTTCAGTCACAAAACTGCTCAGAAGTAAGTTACTCATAGACCAGCAGGATATGATTAAGATGCTGAGACAGGCAGTGTGTAATCCTCACACTTCCATAATAAGAGCTGTAAACCTCCCCGCTCTCTGCTGCGAACAGTTCCGGTAAACATGCTAATGAAGACAGAGCCCCGGGCTTCACCAGAGCACTAACAACTCTTGCAGTGATCTTCATGCTGTTAGATTGTGAGAATGAGTTTTAGATCATTTTTTCTGAAGTGTCAGAGCCAGTTTTGAGACAAAAGCTTGCATTAAAAAGACATTTGACAATCTGATCTTTGCATGATGATTCAAATTGTAGGAAGTCAAAAAGCTACATTTCATGCTAATGGTGTTTTTTAGCCAGGACCTTCAGTGATAGGTTTACTGAGTGGGTTACTTGCATAGGAGCAATTGTGTCTACAGACAGTCCCCATATGCTGAAATACCTATCATGCTTGTGTTATTAAACCAAAAAACAGAAAACAACACGGAGTAGCATTGTTTGGCACCTAGATTTATTGAAACCCAGAAGGCTCTAACTTCCATTCTTGGATTTAAAATTAAGTGAGAATTTGAAAAATCATACTGATTTATGAGAGATGTACAGGGTTTAAGATTCCAGACGGTTTACCCTTTTCATTCTAGATGATGCTGGTGAACATACTTAACATGGCAATCACAAATTACAGTCATGAACTCAAAAATAATAATCAGCCATACAGCACAAAGACATGAGAACAACCTTTGCATTAAACATAATTTGCATATGGGAGGAATTATATATATATGTCCAGGATGACGAATATGGGAATATCATTCAGTATGACTATCATTGCAGTTTAAATCCCAGCATAAATGTGAAATACAGCCATTTCCCAAGCACCATGTGATCGCAGTCCTCTGAGATGATTGCCACAATGTATTTAGTAAAACACTAAATGGATTATATGTATATAATAAAAAGAGAAATGAAAGACTGGAATGATATTCTTCAAAACAAAATATATAAAGTGTACTAAGACAATAACTGAAATGTAGTTGTGAAATTTGTAAACTTGTTTTTCAACAATTTTCTATAATTTTGTAAACACTGATAAATGTTAGTTTCTAATCTTTTTTTATTATTATTATTTTTTTTTTTTACACAGCCTGGATTATATTTGATCAACTGTAATTGTTTGTAATATACTAAGATAATACAGATATTAGTAAATATTCAGAATACTTTTTAAATTGCATGTACATTTATAAAAGTGACATTACCATGATTTTTGTGCAAAATGCTTTAGTGAACTATAATTTTGGCATTTACGAGAAACATTTTTAATATATTGGTTTGAATAATAGAACACAAACAACAAACACAGACCTACAAACCTCTTGCGAATGTTCCAGGATGTTTTCCCACAGTTAATATCTCAATAAATACCCAAGCCATCTACCTTTCTTAATACTGTGCAAAAAAGACATGAGTTCAGCTAGTGCAAGCAGGCCTGCCGAACACCCCAAAACGAAGCGAGATTTCAGGACACAGCTGAGGCCAGAATGAGAGAAGGTTTTTACCAAACTTGTGCCCGGCGCTACATTTAAATGTGAGAAGTTAAACTGTAAGGTGTCTGAATCAGCATAAGGCAGAGAGAAAGCAGGCCACAATAAAGAGGGTAATTTAAATTCTGAACTTGTATTTTCATCTAGGATATGCAATGAATATGCAGTAGGTGTCAGGTCGAGTTTACCTCTCCTGAAGAAAACGGCAAGCTGCAGAGATCTACCACGCCATTGGTCATATTGTCGCTACCATGCAGCAAAAGGTTAAGCAACATTGGCACACTGGACAATACAAAGCACATATCTATTAAATAATATTCTCAACTGATTTTAAAAGGAACATGATTTGCTGGTATGAATCTTACGCTAGTAGGCAACTACAGCATTGAGGAGCCAAGAGAAAATGATAACAGGTAACAGGAATTTTGTGTCTGCCAGATGATGACATATGAGAGGAAAAGCACAGTTTTGTGTCTCTAGTAAGGAAGTACGATTCAAATAAAGTCCGTCTTCAGAAGAAACTTTCATCACAGACTAAATTAACATCTCTCTTGAATGTAGTAACTTGCCCTGAGGTGCCTATGTAACCCTCTATTAATTTAACCACTGAAATGGTCTCCAATTATGCCTCAAATCTAAAATTATCCTATTTTTGTTACTTTAAATGAGCGAGCATTGACTCTGAGGCCTCTCATAAAACTAATGAGAGACTTGAGTCAAAATTATGTACGACAGGCTAATTTTGAGACCCTTGATGTGACTTTTTCAGAAAGGCATTACGATACTGCAGAACTAGTAAACTACACTCAGCGCAGAGAAACCGCTAAACAAATCTGCCTCCTTTAGTCCAGTTTTTGAAGACGGCTCCATCACAGGTCATCGTCCCCTATTCCTTCAAAGGCGTAGTTTCCATGGAATTCATTGCCACTGATGTCACTGGCTGAGTTGGAAGAACTAAGTCCTCTCAGGGAGACAGAAGACAGCTTGGTCTGTGG
Source organism: Sinocyclocheilus anshuiensis (assembly GCF_001515605.1). Classification (NCBI taxonomy): domain Eukaryota; kingdom Metazoa; phylum Chordata; class Actinopteri; order Cypriniformes; family Cyprinidae; genus Sinocyclocheilus; species Sinocyclocheilus anshuiensis. The sequence continues at coordinate 1,418,756 of NW_015546234.1, read as the reverse complement.
AAATAAAAAATAAACAGAACAGCATAAACTAATTTACTGTTAGTTACTGTTAACTAAAACTAATTGAAATACAGCTGAAATAAAATAAAATATAAATATTAGATGGAAAAAAAACAAAAAAATGGTGCCTTGGATGTAAAGTAAGTTTAAACTGAAGTACTAAAATTACTGAAACTGTAATAAAAATAAAGCTAAACTTAACTACAATTAGAACCAACACTAAAAATGTGAGAATAAAAGCTAATTTAAAATAGTAAATACTATAATGGTGTGTAAATAATATTAAAATAACACTGGTACAAAACAGGATATTTCAATTGTAAGTTGATTATAAGGAAATGAAAAACATTGACAACTCACAGAGAGTTTCACTACTTGTTCACGGCTGGGATCAGGGGAATCCTGAAAAACAGTCATGCATATCATAGATCAACAATGGTACTGTACATCTTTCCATATCAAAAGTAGAGGTGTTCTGTATTAGCAAAAACCTCTATGCCCACTAGTAATGGAGGAGACTTCACAGTTTGCTGACTGTCAGACCGCTGGAACGTGCCGTTCAGTCGCTTCTTCTGCATCTGCTGGGAGCACATTATAATCACAAACAAATTGACCACATTTATTTTCATAAAACACATTCGCAAACTTATTGCGCATGACTCATCGATGTAAATTATTCCAGAGAAAAATATTTGTCTTCATACAAATATTCCTTTTCACTCGGTTGTCGCTAATTCTGTTACATCGCGACTTTAGGGAAATATAAATTGGGGTTTGAATACACTTTCATGTTGACTTAAAAGTGAGCTCAAGTCTCTCTAGGAAACAAAGACGATTTAACGGACATTTAACAACAGATTATCCCGATAGGGTTCATCATGCCAAACCCACACTCTTAAAAATAAAGGTGCTTCACGATGCCATAGAAGAACCTTTTTGTCTAAATGGTTCCATAAAGAACCTTTAATATCTGAAGAAACTTTCTGTTTCACAAAAGGTTCTTTGTGGTGAAAAAAGGTTCTTCAGATTACAAAAAGGTAAGAAAGAGGTGGTTCTTTAAAGAACCACCTCTTTCTTACCTTTTTGTAATCTGAAGAACCTTTTTTCACCACAAAGAACCTTTTGTGAAACAGAAAGTTTCTTCAGATATTAAAGGTTCTTTATGGAACCATTTAGACAAAAAGGTTCTTCTATGGCATCGCTGTGAAGAACCTTTTGAAGCACCTTTATTTTTAAGAGTGCATGGGGCAAAAATGAATTAAAGGAGACATATTATGCCCCTTTTACAATATGTAATATAAGTCTCTGGTGTCCCCAGAATGTGTCTGTAAATTTTCAGTTCAAAATACACCACAGATCATTTATTATATCATTTTGAAAATGCCTATTTTGAGTGGAAGCAGAAAGAGGCTGTTTTTCATGCCTGTCTCTTTAAATGCTGGGAAATAAATCGCTTGTTTATTTTAGATCTGTGTGGCAGCAGCAATATACAGTAAATAAATCAATAAATGCACTGCTCTCTTGTCTCCTCTGAGGCTGGGTCTCTAAATAGTGTTCTGTGCTCGTCTGAGCAGACAAAGACAGAACAGTTAGCATGTTTTGCTCAAACTTTCGCCATGGCATTAGAGCTGGTACACCGTTGTCCCCTGTGAAATCAAAATGATGGCGCCATGAGTGGAAGTTTACAGATTAAGGGGCGGTAATATTATAATGAGATCCCTTTTGCCACGTCACCAAGGGAGCGAAATCAGACGCGCTCGTTTTCTCAGAAGCTTGCAGAAAAAGGCTTATCAAAACAAAGTCACTGGGTTAATCTTTTTCACGTTTCCTTGGTTGGTAGATGCACCGGGGACCTGATTATAGCACTTAAAACCTGGAAAAGTCAGATTTTCATGATATGTCACCTTTAAGACTCAAATGCTTAAATGAAGCAAACACAGATACATCCACCAACTGAAAGACATTTCAGAAACTCCACAGATATTTGGCAGGTCTTTACGAGAAGACAAACATAGACCTACTGACCTTTTTAATGCTTCCGCCAGATTTCTTCACCATCAGCTCATCAACCATAGACTGCAGACAGATACTCATCATGATAGCCTGGGGAAAAACAAAAAACCTTAGTCCAGTCACTCTCAGACAGTTATTTTTTATTATTATTTATTGACGGATATTTAATTGTTAATGCTCATTCGCTATTTTTACCTTTGCCGTCATCTAAGCTCACTTAAAGTTAATCTTTAAAAACACTAATAACTTGATAACATTTGAAATCTTCAGCAAATCTCAAAATGAATGCCTGAAATAGCTTCGCATTTAAAAATGTATTTTTATTTTAAGCATTTTATTTTCCATTTATTTAGACAAAATAGTATAGAATTTCAAAATCTGCGACTGACTCTGTGCTGACCTGTGGACTTGTGATGGTGACCCACTGCAGACGGTCTTTGCTCATCAAATACTCGAAGGCCAGCTCTAGTTTCACGTCACATTTACTGGAACTGCTAGGGTTTGCGGTACCGTTCGCCACAGGCACCTGCTGTAGAATTAGGCCAGGTCGTCACAAATACGATCATCATAATCATTGCTGTTTGTGTCTTGGCAATTACAGAGGCCATTTCTAAACTCCTCTACATAGCAAATAACTTCAAAGCTCAATTAGTCATCATTAGCTCTGCTCTAAATGTCATCGTCCTCATAATCACATAGCATCACCAGCACAACACACAAAAGTGTCTCATTAGAATGGTCTCAGAAGACACAAAACAGACAACTTCTTTACACACACACAGGAAACTTGTCAGTTCCATTAGAGAGACATGGCTATACAGTCCCAGCATCCTCACCGTCAGGTCCTGGTCTGAAGAGGACAGCCGTTCTGATCTCATTAGTAACACAACTCTGCTTTTCCAGGGCAAAGACCAAGCCAAGACCACTGCAGAGTGGAGCAGAGACAACTTCCTCTGGCTAATGAAATGCCAGAACGTGCATTAAACTGTTTGTATTGGACCAAACTGAAAATATTCAAAGCCTTTTCACATTCCCACAAGAAGTCGTTTAGATATTGACACGTTTGTTCGTTAATCTACTGTTTAAAAACACGGGACAGAGTAAAAAATACTTAATACTGTTAGATATAGAATGAAGATTTAGATTGTCTTCATTTTGTTTCCTAATTCTGGTATAATAAAATGGATGCAGAAAACCATGAAGGCATTAATTTAGTCGATTCTCATGAAATAAATATGAATGGATAGATGGATGAGTGTCTGGTAGCTGATAGTTATAAGCGAGCACAGTCTATTTTCCTGCAGAAAGTGGCTTTTTTGTTCATCCCCGTTTCAACTTCCCATTTTCTGAAATAGACCAACCAGACATGCCTGAAGAGACAGTCATAGAAAGAACTTGGAGAAAAGGGTTGTCTGGAGGCACAAAAGGAAGTTTTCCTACATCCTTATTGTAAAACGTAGTACATTTCATTTGGAAAAAGAAGGCTTTTTTGTTAAGTCTTTTAAAAGCCTTATTTCACTGAACACTGAATCCATTTTTCATACTGTACATTATGCATTTAAAACAACTAATTAATATTTTTAGCATTTTATTTTTTATTTATTTAGACAAAATATTATAGAATTTCAGTTTTTTTTTCTACAGTCTTACTGTAAGAAGTAGTACAGAAAGAAAGAAAAAGAAGGTCTTTTTAAAGTCACATTTTTGCCTTTATTTCACTTAATCTATTTATCATAATGTACATTATAATGTTGTGGTGCCTAAAATCGCTTTTAGAATAGATTTTTATTTCTGACATTTAAAATAGCAAAATAACATAGAATTTCAGTGTTTTACATTCTTACAGCAAAAATAGACATTACATTTTTTTTTAGCATGTTTGCCTTTATTTCACAACAATTTAAAGTAAAGCTTTTTATAGAGATTTGACGATTACAGGCTAAAATAATGTTGTCGTTAAGTTATTTTAGGGCTGTGCAATATATCAAAATGATCGAAATATCGCAAATGTACATATCGCAATATGCATATCGCTACAGCTTGCAATATTTGGGGCCATGAACAAAAGACAAAGAGAAAATCACTCACTGCTCTTACCTAAATAACTTTTGTAGTTTAAATAAGAATCAGTGCATATTAAATTCAAAGAGTAAATACTAAGCAGTGTTTTATTTTTCCTTTTTATTATTCAGTTCCTAAACTCATGTTAAAATGATTACACTAATGTTAAAATGACATTTTTATGTAATGATCGAGTAAAACACATACTGTTCACTTTCAGAAGTTGTTGTAGGGGTGCTTTCTTATTAGAATCAGAATCAGAATGAGCTTTATTCACCACTTAAGTGTGCGCAAACACAAGGAATTTGTTGTTGTTTTACAGGAACTCTTGGTACATACATACATACAAATAACCATATATATATGACACAAGATAGTTATAGAAGTTCACAGAACTGACTCCGCAACAGCTGAGTAAAACGGTTTCATCTGAGCATGTGGCACTTTAAGCATTATTCGTATCGCATATCGAATATCGCATTATTTAATGAGTTATCGCATATCGCATTTTTCTTCAATATCGCACAGCCCTAAGTTATTTCTAAAATACTGATAAAAAATTTATAATAATAATAAAAAAAAAACTTTCCTGTTTAATTTAAGCAACTGTCTAAAATACAAGTGGTGTGGTTTTTTTCTTCTAAAATGTGACCTCATTTGACAACTATTCAGTATTTTAGGAATTAACTCAGGAACTGCTAAATGACAAGCTTTTTTGGATTTCAGGTCAAATGCAGGCAGTCAGACTCTGCAAGAAACTTGAAATATCTAATGATGACAACAACATACTAAATAGTACCAGGTGTTTTCAACCTTAAGCTGGTTGCACACAGTACAATTTTTGGTATGATTTTGCTAAATGTGTGTTTGCATTTACCATTGTTTGGCAAAATCAAGTATTTTCAGTAGGAATCCACTTGATCAGGAGTTCCCCACGCAGATTTTGCTTGTGTTGGTCAAACAAATTTGCGACGTTGACCAACAGAATCTGTCTGCTTGGTTTAAAAGTGAATTCTGCATGAGCTGTGCTTCATACATCGCTATGCTATCAACAATGGACCTTTCTGCCTGCAAAATTGCAATATTGTAAAATACTTTTTTTTTTATTAATCAAACTTACAGATGAGGTGACCCGCCAGCATCTCATGCGTGTGACTTTGAAGCTGCCCTCTTTCATCTGATCATTGGGCAATTTGACATGAAAGTTGAGTTCATTGTTGCCGGCACCGACTATAACATGACAGCCCTTCTCTGGAAAATCTGTGATGCATGGATCAAACTTTATATAGCCGTAGTACTTCAGTGTCTGAGCCAATCTGATGAACTGTGGGACAAAATATAGTTAGACACAGATGATTATCTAACAGACACAAATGACTGGACTATCGAGGCTTCAACATAATACATTCAGGTCTGAGAATGGACTTCAGCTTTTATAGAAGCAGTCGTTTTCTTTCCAGCTCATAGACACTAGGGAGATCAAATAACGTGTGTGGCGGAGCCCAGCCATACCTCCTTCTTTGAGCCTTTCTCCTGCAGGGATTTCAGCTGTCTGTGCTGCTCTTTGTTCACGAGGATCCATCCCCGCTCAATGTCAGACACCGTCTGAGTGGAAGAAGGAGGGGAAAACTGTTTTTCTCACTCTGAAATTGACTAAATATTTTTTTAAGATTTATGCAGGTTTTCCATAATAAAACCTTCAATATGCAGTCAGGGTTAATTTAGTTGTTATTTCTAGTTTTTTAGTTTAGTTTTCAATGTTAATTTTTAGTTCTAGTTCCAGGTTATTTAATATTAGTGGTGATTTAATTTTATTTGTTAATGCATTTGGTATCATGAGCTAACAATTAACAGTTTTTTTTTTTCATATTAATCTTGATTTATGTGAATTTATAAACTTACTGTTGTTCATTGTTAATTTATGTTAGTTTATCATAAAATCATTTTATTTTACTACTTGAAATGTTACACATATACAGTGGTGTGAAAAAGTGTTGGCCCCCTTCCTGTTTTTTTTATTTTTTTGCATGTTTGTCACACTTAAAAGATTCAGATCATCAAACAAATTTTAATATTACACAAAGATAATGCAAGTAAATACAAAATGCAGTTTTTAAATGATTATTTATTTTATTAAGGGAAAAAAGCTGTCCAAACCTGCCTGGCCCTACGTGAAAAAGTAATTTTCTAATCTAATTACTGGTTGTACCACGCTTTGCAGCAACAACTGCAATCAAGTGTTTGCGACAACTGGCAATGAGTTATTGTTGAATCATGAACACTGACCTTAATTGAGGCAAGTGAGGCCTGCAGTTCTTTAGATGTTGTTCTGGGTTCTTTTATGACCTCTTGGATGAGTCGTCGTTGTGCTCTTGGAGTAATTTTGGTTGGCCGGCAACTCCTGGGAAGGTTCACCATTGTTCCAAGTTTTCTCAATTTGTGGATAATGGCTCTGACCATGGTTCGCTGGAGTCCCAAAGCCTTAGAAATGGCTTTATAATCCTTTCCAGACTGATACATGTCAACTGTTTTGATTCTCATCTGTTCTTGAATTTCTTTAGATCGCGATCATAATGTGTTGCCCTTTAAGCATCCTTCACTTCGTCAGACAGGTTCTATTTAAGTGATTTCTTGATTCAACAGGTCTGGCATTAATCAGGCCTGGGTGTGGCTAGTGAAATTTAACTCAGCTTTCTAAAATAATGTGGTTAATTGCAGTTCTTTCATGATTTAACAGGAGGGGGCAATTAATTTTTCACGTAGGGCCACGTAGGTTTGGACAGCTTTTTTCCTTTAATAAATGAAATCATCATTTAAAAACTGCATTTTGTATTTACTTGCATTATCTTTGTGTAATATTTAAATTTGTTTGATGATCTGAAACATTAAAGTGTGACAAACATGCAAAAAAATAAGAAATCAGGAAGGGGGCCAACACTTTTTCACACCACTGTATATAATTGACATGATCTAAAATGCTAGTTCATGAAACCTAATGCATTAACTACGGTTAACGAATGGAGCACTATTGTAATTATTTACAGTTTTACTTTAAATTTGAACAGTATTTTATGGTTGTTAATATGCAATAAAGTTGAAACTAACATCATATTGAAATGTTTAATGGACTTTACATTTCTCGACATTCTAGAATTATTGTTATTCAGTAAATTACTTAAATGCAGTTTTTTTTTTACAATATATCATGTATCAAAATATTAAACTATTTTTGGTCATTATTTTTTATTTTATTTTAGTTAGTTTTGGAGTCATGAAAATGTATTAGTTTTAATTTCTTTAGGACAACTTTTCTGTGCGATGGACACATACACAGAGTATCCTTTAAACTAGGAGACTTTTACCTGAGCATATAACAAGTTGAGTCCCACGCGGTCGTCCATAACATCACTGTCGTATGCTGTGTCCCAGTAGCTAAAAATAGAGCAAGAGACAATAATGATAAGTTATACAAAGGGAAATACTAAAATTTACCTTCTTCATCACATCCATTTTCTGATGGATCATCTAAAACCATTAAGCACTAAAGCGAATTAAAATCATGTGCACTGCATAATCATATAATTTCTGTACACACGCCTGAGAAACTAAGAAGACGGCAGCTTACCAATAGTCTAGAAGAATTTTAATTAGGGATGCACGATATTGGATTTTTGCAGATATCCGATATGCTGATATTTTTTCAACTCTTTTTGGCCGATAGTCAATACAGATATATTTCCTTTTGTTTGGAAACAACACCAAGTCTCTCCTGTGTGGAAATTATAAGCAAATTATTTTTAATTTTGGTTAATTTTAACAATAACTTATTTGTTAGAATTAAATAAACAATAATGAAGTTCTTTTACAATAACAGTACATTAAGGCTTTGAAAATACCTATAAACTATATATCAATCGCTGCATTTTTTTTTCTCAGAAAGATGCAGTAGTAACCTTACCATTTTAATTTAAGAATTAACATTTATAGATGGTTTAAAGCAAAAGAGATGTAAAAATTCTGAAATCTTTTAGAGCTCATAATTTGTTTAAAAAATATAACATATACACCACTGTATATAATTGACATGATCTAAAATGCTAGTTCATGAAACCTAATGCATTAACTACGGTTAACGAATGGAGCACTATTGTAATTATTTACAGTTTTACTTTAAATTTGAACAGTATTTTATGGTTGTTAATATGCAATAAAGTTGAAACTAACATCATATTGAAATGTTTAATGGACTTTACATTTCTCGACATTCTAGAATTATTGTTATTCAGTAAATTACTTAAATGCAGTTTTTTTTTTACAATATATCATGTATCAAAATATTAAACTATTTTTGGTCATTATTTTTTATTTTATTTTAGTTAGTTTTGGAGTCATGAAAATGTATTAGTTTTAATTTCTTTAGGACAACTTTTCTGTGCGATGGACACATACACAGAGTATCCTTTAAACTAGGAGACTTTTACCTGAGCATATAACAAGTTGAGTCCCACGCGGTCGTCCATAACATCACTGTCGTATGCTGTGTCCCAGTAGCTAAAAATAGAGCAAGAGACAATAATGATAAGTTATACAAAGGGAAATACTAAAATTTACCTTCTTCATCACATCCATTTTCTGATGGATCATCTAAAACCATTAAGCACTAAAGCGAATTAAAATCATGTGCACTGCATAATCATATAATTTCTGTACACACGCCTGAGAAACTAAGAAGACGGCAGCTTACCAATAGTCTAGAAGAATTTTAATTAGGGATGCACGATATTGGATTTTTGCAGATATCCGATATGCTGATATTTTTTCAACTCTTTTTGGCCGATAGTCAATACAGATATATTTCCTTTTGTTTGGAAACAACACCAAGTCTCTCCTGTGTGGAAATTATAAGCAAATTATTTTTAATTTTGGTTAATTTTAACAATAACTTATTTGTTAGAATTAAATAAACAATAATGAAGTTCTTTTACAATAACAGTACATTAAGGCTTTGAAAATACCTATAAACTATATATCAATCGCTGCATTTTTTTTTCTCAGAAAGATGCAGTAGTAACCTTACCATTTTAATTTAAGAATTAACATTTATAGATGGTTTAAAGCAAAAGAGATGTAAAAATTCTGAAATCTTTTAGAGCTCATAATTTGTTTAAAAAATATAACATATTACACATTAATGAATAAATCAGTACATATAAAATTATTTAATTTACAAGTGTCATGTTTGTGATTTTTTTTTTATTAATGTAAGCTATTGCTTCTGACCTTTAAATCAAAACATACTCATGATTTTATGACATCAATTACTGCTTTATTTAATCAGAAACACAGTCTAAATATTATTTGTGTATTGTACTTTCATTTTATTAAAAGTAGGCCAACAGCGCCCCCTACGGAAGTAAAACTCTTTACTGAGCAGGCATTAGGACCTGGGGGAGGCTGCCGCTGCTGCACGTGCTATTACTGTTTACACTATCATACACCGAACCTGTCATTCTGTACTTGCTTTCTCAGTTTAAATGCAGCGATCCAAAAGAGTGAATCTAATCATCATTCAGGCTAAACTTTGCTTCAAAAATGAGTCACACTGCTGACATGATCTAATCGCTAGCACACCCTGAGCACGTGAGTTAACCTATTCCTCTTATCAGCAAGACATATATCGGCATAATTTTTCATATCGGGCCGATGCCGATATTTACATTTAAAGCCATTATCGGCCGATTCCGATATTGGTCCGATAATATCGTGCATCCCTAATATTAATTAAATCTTCCATTAAGTTTAACTTGGCGAAAAGCACAGTTCTGTCCTGTAAAGCTTCTCTCTATAGCTACACAGCAATACTAGCGTATAAGTTACTGAAAAAATGCTACTGCAGTGAATGTCTCCATTTGCCTAGAGGCAAACGACAATCTGGCAAATGAGCAATCTTCAGCTCAATGGCCATCCTTACCATCCATATGTCAAAAACTATTCTCATCACGCCGTGGGCAGAACGAGGTCTGATAAATAAGTTTTAGCAGTCTGCAAGAGCACAAAGATGCAATCTTGCATGACAATAGATATTGTTCACATAGCAGCCAAAACTGGATATCCGTTAAATCTCATTTGAAAGCTTTTAGCGGTTTATGCTGGAACATTTTTAAACTATACATGACAGGCAGCGAAAAGAAAAAAGGCATGGGAGCATGTTTTGTGAAATTTGTGTGTACTGAAATGTGTAAAATGTACAAACCCGATTCCAAAAAAGTTGGGACACTGTACAAATTGTGAATAAAAACAGAATGCAATGATGTGGAAGTTTCAAATTTCAATATTTTATTCAGAATACAACATAGATGACATATCAAATGTTTAAACTGAGAAAATGTATCATTTTAAGGGAAAAATAAGTTGATTTTAAATTTCATGGCATCAACACATCTCAAAAAAGTTGGGACAAGGCCATGTTTACCACTGTGTGGCATCCCCTCTTCTTTTTATAACAGTCTGCAAACGTCTGGGGACTGAGGAGACAAGTTGCTCAAGTTTAGGAATAGGAATGTTGTCCCATTCTTGTCTAATACAGGCTTCTAGTTGCTCAACTGTCTTAGGTCTTCTTTGTCGCATCTTCCTCTTTATGATGCGCCAAATGTTTTCTATGGGTGAAAGATCTGGACTGCAGGCTGGCCATTTCAGTACCCGGATCCTTCTTCTACGCAGCCATGATGTTGTAATTGATGCAGTATGTGGTCTGGCATTGTCATGTTGGAAAATGCAAGGTCTTCCCTGAAAGAGACGACGTCTGGATGGGAGCATATGTTGTTCTAGAACTTGGATATACCTTTCAGCATTGATGGTGCCTTTCCAGATGTGTAAGCTGCCCATGCCACACGCACTCATGCAACCCCATACCATCAGAGATGCAGGCTTCTGAACTGAGCGCTGATAACAACTTGGGTTGTCCTTGTCCTCTTTAGTCCGGATGACATGGCGTCCCAGTTTTCCAAAAAGAACTTCAAATTTTGATTCGTCTGACCACAGAACAGTTTTCCACTTTGCCACAGTCCATTTTAAATGAGCCTTGGCCCAGAGAAAACGCCTGCGCTTCTGGATCATGTTTAGATATGGCTTCTTTTTTGACCTATAGAGTTTTAGCCGGCAACGGCGAATGGCACGGTGGATTGTGTTCACCGACAATGTTTTCTGGAAGTATTCCTGAGCCCATGTTGTGATTTCCATTACAGTAGCATTCCTGTATGTGATGCAGTGCCGTCTAAGGGCCCGAAGATCACGGGCATCCAGTATGGTTTTCCGGCCTTGACCCTTACGCACAGAGATTGTTCCAGATTCTCTGAATCTTTGGATGATATTATGCACTGTAGATGATGATAACTTCAAACTCTTTGCAATTTTTCTCTGAGAAACTCCTTTCTGATAATGCTCCACTATTTTTCGCCGCAGCATTGGGGGAATTGGTGATCCTCTGCCCATCTTGACTTCTGAGAGACACTGCCACTCTGAGAGGCTCTTTTTATACCCAATCATGTTGCCAATTGACCTAATAAGTTGCAAATTGGTCCTCCAGCTGTTCCTTATATGTACATTTAACTTTTCCGGCCTCTTATTGCTACCTGTCCCAACTTTTTTGGAATGTGTAGCTCTCATGAAATCCAAAATGAGCCAATATTTGGCATGACATTTCAAAATGTCTCACTTTCAACATTTGATATGTTATCTATATTCTATTGTGAATAAAATATAAGTTTATGAGATTTGTAAATTATTCCATTCCTTTTTTACTCACAATTTGTACAGTGTCCCAACTTTTTTGGAATCGGGTTTGTACGTGAAATGTGTAAAAAGTGTGTGAAATGTACACTAAAGTCTCTTACACTCACCAAGGCTGCATTTATTTGACCAAAAATACAGTAAATTGGTAATATCAAGAAATATTACTACAACTTAAAATAACTTTTCTATTTTAATATAAAAAAAATATTTAAAAAATAAGTAATGTTGAACAACAGTAGTGTATCTTTTCACAGTAAAAACAAAATGTACAAATGCTGTGTTTTTCATGTATCTCTTGCGCTTTTTTGCCCTTTCCTGCCTGTCAGCAGCCAATCAGAGCAGCCAGAACTATATTCCATTCCTGATGTAGTGAACAGGTGGGATCTGGCTGAAGGCTGTCTGTAGTCTCCTTTAACAAGGAGCCTTCAAGGGGCCTGCGGGTTCTCCTGAGGGGACTAATAAGAAAAACACGCCAGCATCTTGTGCACCTTTTTCAACAGTATATGATGACGAGGTGTGAGAATTAGCGGGAAGGATGTATAAAGTGGGTGAAAGGTGAAACATTTTTAGCAAAATAATCTTTGCTAAGCTGTGCTAATGTGCTAAAAAAGGGAAATTGATATTCACGTAACACCTTCACACCTGCTTCCAATGCACATGGTGAAACACATGGTGTTTCAATGCCCTTGCTGGAGATTTTACATAAATAATCTCCCGTTTCTCGCTAATTATTTCATTACATAAACCTCACACTCCAAAGGGCATTTGGTGTTTCAATGCCCTTGCTGGAGATTTTACATAAATAATCTCCCCTGTTTCTCGCTAATTATTCCATTACATAAACCTCACACTCCAAAGGGCATTTGATGAATTCTGCTGTTAATAAACCACTAGCATCAACATTTACACTCTTTATGTGCACTTTTCTGGGAATAAATAATGAAGTTTGTATTGCTTTAACCACTTCAGAGATTCTGTAAAGCACAGCACTTCAGAGACCGTTTGAGTTATAAAAGAGATGTCTAAATACAGCTGTCTTCAAGTTCAAAAAGTCTAAAGTGCAAATATGAAAACTACTGCTGCACAGAACCACAGGATCAGACCGCTGAGGTAACGATCATACCCACGTCTACAACAGGAAGGGAAAAAGTGCCTCTCTAGTCATTTAAACAGAGTGAAGATGGAGCCTTGTGGGCCACCTCTTCCTAAAGCAAATATCCATGAGTTGAATAGCCCTTCGAGAGCTATTTGTTAAAACATCTCACCATTTAAGTTACACTTTGGGTAGCACTCATGAAGTTTCTGAGAAACAATTTTAAACTGGAAATCTGGTGAGTTTAAGCTATTAAGGGATAGTTCAACAAAAGAACAATAACTATAAAGATAACCATTTTAGCATCCTGACAAGCATGCTCTGCAATTATGTCGTCTGCCAAGTTCTCTAAAGCAGGGTGAATTCTGATTGGCTGTCAATGTTTTTGCCATTCATCAACTGGAAAAAAAATTGTTTTGAAAGTGTATCCAAAGATATCGTTCCTCCGTGCCCTTATCATCTTGGCCGTTATTTCCCATATAATAAAAGTAAGTGATAACTGCAGCTGTCAAGCACAAATATGACAAAAAAGCACCATAGATGTAACAAGAATGTGGTCTATATGACTTGGTAGGATATATTCCAACTTTGTGTGAATAAAAGACCAAAATGTATTCAAGAGCTCTTCCTGATGCATTAATTAAAGTTCATATCTTCTTAATGATTCAGTTCATAAAACTGGTCTGAATGGTTCATTCATGAATCAGAGCTTTTCGGTTTTGGTCTGTTCTTCTCAGTATGTCTTTCATATGGTTTCCGTTGACCAGGGGTGTCAAACTCAGTTCCTGGAGGGCCGGAGCCCTGCAGAGTTTTGTTCCAACCCTGCTCCAATACACATACCATGTAGTTTTCAAATAGGCCTGAAGGACTTGATAAGTTACATCAGGTGTGTTTAATAGGGTTGAATCTAAACTCTGCAGGGCTCCGGCCCTCCAGGAATTTAGTTTGACACCCCTGCCATAGACTTTA
>NW_015546234.1:1395426-1404158 GCF_001515605.1 Sinocyclocheilus anshuiensis | reverse complement strand
TATTTTTTTTTTTTTTTTTTTTTTTTTGTAAATTTACAACACTTTTGAAGTCTTTACAGTGACAGCTATAAGCGACAACCATAAAAAACAATTCGAAATGTGGTGATGATGTTGTTGTAGTACATATGTATTTAAGACATTCCTATCACATAATACCATTCTTGTCTTAACATGCTGTCTAATGTCAGACTACTGAAAGGGTAAGCCAGAGAGTAGAATGAAAAGTTGTGACGGCATGCACTATGCTATAGATCTAACTGTTGTCTCTTCTTCTTTTCACACTCCTGTTTTTAATGTTTCTAAAAGCTCAGTGCCCATTTCAGTTCAGTTCCTGGCTTCCGTCTCTCCCTCTTTCCCAACTCTAGAGAAAACATCTTTTCTAACAGCTGCAGCATTTATTCTCTCCCTTCCTCCCTCCCTCCTTCCCTCCCTGTTCTTCCTTCTCTCTCTTGCACAAAGTGATAAACATGTTATTGTGCCCTCTACGGCTTGAGCCAGATGGATTCTCCCCCATTTCACTTTGGTTGTTGTCATTGCTATTATTCTCCAAATGTCCTTGAGTCTGAAGTCACTCATACCTTTCATCTGGTCTCTCATTCCCTCGTCCAAACCTCTCTGACCTCCCATGGTGCCCCAGACGTGAGAAAACTGCAAGAATTTGAGCTGCCCTACGTGTCCATCACCAGCCTGCATAGCCCTGACTACCGCATCGTCCTCCGTAAAAGGTACAAAACTTATTTTGGGAGTAATGGTTAAACATTTGGTCCAACAGCAAAGTATATACAGGTATAATAAGAATATATATTTATGTAGCTTAGAGAGGAAGTTCTTATAAAATGTGTTAACTGTCCTTAGAATGCTTCTAAATCTATAACAAAAACACTTTTTAAAGGGACAGATCACCAAAAAAAATTTAATTATGTCATCATTTAGTTTTCTTTCTGTGGAACGTTAAAGATATTTTGGAGAACATATGAGAATTCTAAGCCTCAAAAAGGATGCAAAAGCACCATAAAAATATACTTTAAAGTCTATGGCAGGGGTGTCAAACTCAATTCCTGGAGGGCCGGAGCCCTGCAGAGTTTAGATTCAACCCTAATTAAACACACCTGATCCAACTTATCAAGTCCTTCAGGCTTATTTGAAAACTACATGTGGGTTGGAACAAAACTCTGCAGGGCTCCGGCCCTCCAGGAATTTAGTTTGACACCCCTGCCATAGACTTTAAAGTATATTTTTATGGTGCTTTTGCATCCTTTTTGAGGCTTAGAATTCTCATATGTTCTCCAAAATATCTTTAACGTTCCACAGAAAGAAAACTAAATGATGACATAATTAAAATTTTTTTGGTGATCTGTCCCTTTAAAAAGTGTTTTTGTTATAGATTTAGAAGCATTCTAAGGACAGTTAACACATTTTATAAGAACTTCCTCTCTAAGCTACATAAATATATATTCTTATTATACCTGTATATACTTTGCTGTTGGACCAAATGTTTAACCATTACTCCCAAAATAAGTTTTGTACCTTTTACGGAGGACGATGCGGTAGTCAGGGCTATGCAGGCTGGTGATGGACACGTAGGGCAGCTCAAATTCTTGCAGTTTTCTCACGTCTGGGGCACCATGGGAGGTCAGAGAGGTTTGGACGAGGGAATGAGAGACCAGATGAAAGGTATGAGTGACTTCAGACTCAAGGACATTTGGAGAATAATAGCAATGACAACAACCAAAGTGAAATGGGGGAGAATCCATCTGGCTCAAGCCGTAGAGGGCACAATAACATGTTTATCACTTTGTGCAAGAGAGAGGAGGAGGAACAGAGGGAGGGAAGAAGGGAGGAAGAGAGAGAAAAAATGCTGCAGCTGTTAGAAAAGACGTTTTCTCTAGAGTTGGGAAAGAGGGAGAGACGGAAGCCAGGAACTGAACTGAAATGGGCACTGAGCTTTTAGAAACATTAAAAACAGGAGTGTGAAAAGAAGAAGAGACAACAGTTAGATCTATAGCATAGTGCATGCCGTCACAACTTTTCATTCTACTCTCTGGCTTACCCTTTCAGTAGTCTGACATTAGACAGCATGTTAAGACAAGAATGGTATTATGTGATAGGAATGTCTTAAATACATATGTACTACAACAACATCATCACCACATTTCGAATTGTTTTTTATGGTTGTCGCTTATAGCTGTCACTGTAAAGACTTCAAAAGTGTTGTAAATTTACAAAAAAAAAAAAAAAAAAAAAAAAAAAAAAAAAAGTGTTGAAATTTTAAAAAAAAAAAAAAAAAAAAAGAATAATATATATATGACATTTACTTTTTATTTTCATTATTTTGTTTTATTATTAAATTATTATTGTCAACAATAAAGTAGGATTTTTCTGTTTTTAGCACAGCACAGACATGTTTTTTTGGCATAGATTTCTTGATCTTGGCTCCACTGCCAGTAAATCGAAAATCAGGTTTTGTTTGTAGGCTTTTTTTTTTCGCACTTTATTTTTTCTCCAATGCATATTTTTGCCAAGATTGGGCAGGACGCCAGATTCTTTTTTGTGAAGGATTCTTCTGGGGACTGTTTTTCATCATATCTGACCGTATTAAGCCTGTTTTAGGTGAGGATCTTGCAAATGAGTGAGAGGCACATAGCATGTCATTCCTCAAGGATGCGTGATGATTCTGAGCTAAAAGTAGTCAAACAATGGCAGCTCATATAATACAAAAGTAGACATGGAAAGTTCCACAAACAAAATGACAACATCCAGACAAGGAGAGCGACTGCCAGACATCTGCATAAAATCAGAAAAGAGATGCCCTTAAGTTTCAAGAATTGAAACCAAGTCTGTGAAGTCAAAAAAAAAAAAAAACAATTCCACTTCCAATAAGTCTACTGCTCTCCTAGGGGTTCATCCTTTGATAGATGTTCAATTCCATAACACGATGACGGCAGAATTGGAAACAAAACAAATGAGAAAAAAAAGCCTTTTTTTTATAGATTCATTTGCCCCGTGCACCAAACTAATAACATGCAGTGAAAGAATCTGGACTCAGGAAATACTTTTATTTTGTCCCTGGGGGGTGTTAATAGAAAAATTATACATGACATTCGAAAAGGCACTTGAAGCCAGAATATTAATAAATAGTATCTCAAGCAAACAACTCCTCACAGTGAGTGTATAATCGGTTTAATTTCAGATGGGGCAAGTAATATTTCTCTGCACAGGGCATTTCAGTCCATACGCAATCAATCAAACAATTAGAATACTGCTGTTGTTGCATTTACTCCTGCCAGCAATGTCTCAACAAACATTGTTTATAACAGAACAAGGAGAAAAGCATCTATTTCTAATGCACCATTGTTTCATGTTGTTTTTCAACCTCTAGGCAAATATAATGCAATTTCCTTCTCAGAGTTCTAACTTCTACTTTGTTGTTTTAACAAAGCCCATAAAGTTATTATGCATACTAATATATATATACATATATATATATTTTACTGGTTAGCTAGTAACATACGTTTATAAATTTATTTTCCTGTCCAAAACTCACTGTCATGATGCTAGGGTGTTTTTGGATGGTTGACAGTGGGTTGCTGTGCAGTTGCTATGATGTTCTGAGTGTTTTAGTATGTTGCTATGCAGTTTCTGGGTACTTTCTTATTGACCCAAGTCAAAAAAGGCCAACCCTCCAAAGTAACTGGTCCCTTGATAAGGCTCAGGCCTCTGTTTTCCAATGCCTTACTGCTTAGAATAGGGTTTCCCCAAATGTGGGTTTGCAATGTTTTCCAAAGTTTTCAGCATTTTATCATATTTGTAACAAAAGGAATTTATAAACCTGTTGTCAACTTAATTAACAGACATTATGTCACTATAGTAAAAGCTTGAGGTTTTAACGTTTGGCAGTAAAGAATTTAATACATAAATATTAGTAATCAAGTTGCAGTGTAAAATAAAATTAATTAGAATTATCTTTTTTATTTTGCAGTACAGGGTTATTATAGTAAACAAACTAAAATAAAAAAAAAAAGTCATAAAATAAACATTAACTGAATATATATATATATATATACTTAAACACTAAAATAACTAAAACTGAAATATAAATTAATAAAACTTATATTATAGACATACTTCAAAAATAAAAAATGAATATGGAAAATACAAAAATAACAAGAATTCTAAATATGAATTAAAACTATAACAGTGTCTCAATGATACTAAAATAACACTGTTACAGTACAACTACATTATAACAGTAGTTCCTTTTTTTATTTAGAGGTAACAACAACAACAACAAAACAATTTTATTATTATTATTATTAAAATTGACTGGGTTCCTAAAACACGTGATTTATCAAAATAAGAAAAATTAAAAACAGAAAATATTTACCTGCATGTCATGTGTCCATGACATCAGAGAAACATAAGGATGCATGTAAATTATTAACTTATAATCTCACGGTGCATGATTTGAGGCATCATCCATTTCTAAAGCTGAAAGAGTATGGGGCGGGTTACACACCACATTTAATACTTATGGTTTGGGTTTAGTTCAATCCCTAACCCAGTATGAGCAATAATAATAATAATGTTTGTCTAACATGGCCTACAGCAGAGCTGTGTGTGCCATGCCAACAACAGCTTGACCAAAGTTTCATCTACTTGACCTCAGTTTACTTTTGAGAAGAGTGGGTGGCCATCTCAACAGAACACAGACTTCTCTTTTGAGCTGCCAGGACTGCATTGACATTCAGTCCAGAGGAAGTATGTTGACTTTTAGATACCATTTACTAACAGCCAAACCACTAAAGCCAGCAGGTCACATCTTATGAATTAAAAATGTCAAATGTTATACTCACACGTGCAGCCCCCATCCTCCCTCTCCTGAACCAGGAAGAGGCTGAAATATCCCACCAGCTCATCAGGAAGGTCAAGCTTTGAGGCCACAGCCTGATGAAGACATTAAGCATCATTAATCTACACTGCACTCATTATTACCAACAAGAGTTTGTTTATTGTTCAACAAGAGATGACTGCAAACCAATTCACAAGATATGCACATGTATTCACAGGCAAAGCACACAAGTCATTAAACATAAGCTTGATAAATTATGTCTCTATGTGAATTAAGACAAGTAATTGTCCTTGCTACATTGCCATGCTTTTATTGGACAGATTTTCTCTTCAGAGAAAACGAACTTAGGTACATTTAACCCAATGATGATCTTACCGTCTTAACGTTTCCTCCTCCCTAATGAAGTGTTTTACACTTCATATTCCATTCTGTGTTTCCTTACTATATATGCTGTGCCATTTTTAAAAATACAAGCTTTTCTTTTTGTGCCCACACTTTTAAAAGTGCTTCGGAAGTTTTGTGTTTGAGGTGTTAAACATTACATCCAAGCAGATCCCATGATCAGATTACACTTCACTATGTTTATGCCGTTTTATGTGTAGCACTTGACTTTCTTGTTTTCATCAGGTGCTAAAGGGTACTTTGGGTCATCAGTGTGCTTGAATAACGCAGCAGAAAGCTGAATATGGGTGCAGGGTGCATTTTAATGAGAGCTTGGATCAGCCATGACTCTGTGTGGTGCACATGGGAAAGCTATGATCCACAAAGAGCTCCTTAAAGCCCTTAAAACCAAGGCTCAAATATGTGTTTGCTGATTGGAGAGCAGGTCTAAGTGAAGAGTCAGTGAAGAAACACATGATTTGTGTTCTTTTTTTTTAACACAGACTAAGTACAACACATATTGTATGAATTAATTTCATTTAAAAAGGAATAAAGTCTATATTAAAAGTGTGGTTGAATTTAAATAGTTAATCGTGATTAATATAAATTTTTAGACTTGTAGTTAATGTTCTATTTTGTCTTCTAAACGTTTCATACATGTATTTGATCAAATATACAGTAAAAAGAGTCATTTTCTGAAATATTATTACTTATAATAACTGCTTTCTATTTGAATATATTTTAAAATGTAATTTATTCCTATGACAAAGCTGAATTTTCATCACCATTACTCTGAAAACGGATTAATTTTTTTTTCAGAATGGCAGTAAATCCTTCAAAATTATAAATGTATTTATTGTCACACTTGATCAATAATAAAAATATTCACTTCAATTAAATATACATATAATATACATATATATATATATATATAAATATATATATAAATAAAACGTTTAAACTGTAGTGTATATAAAAAAGACACTGGACAAAGGCACATCTCATTTGCAAAAATACAAATTTGTAATTGAATAATGAAACAACTTTGGCCACACTTTTAATTTATAATTTTGTATTTACATTTAAAATTGAAAAACTAAATCTTGCTTTAAATGTATAATTTATACATTATATATATTTTTTAATTATTTAATATTCACACATATAAATTTTATTTATTTATTTTTTAATCAAATGTTATGTTTTCTTTACAAAGAAAATTTGCAATAATAGCTAGAAATCACATTCAAATTGTGGCAAAACAATACTGGTTTGGTTTGTATCATAAGACTACACCTATTGCTGAGCAATAAACAAATGTAACAGAGTTAGAACAGTGTTTAAAGGCCCTAACAAATATAAATCCTTGACTTGTAAAATCAAAGAAAAATGTGTATGTCCTGTTTTTATGTATTTCTGTATTTCTGGCCTTGACCATATGGATTAGTTTAGAATTAGACATATTCATGCTAGCTCACAATTACAATGAAAGGTGTCAGTAAACCACAGACATTACTATTCAAAATGACAAAGGCATAAACCTGGCAGTGATGATCGGCTTTGAGAACACGATGCAGATGTGTGCGTTGGAAACAGTAACAAAACAACATTCTCACCTCCAGAACATCTTCGGTCTGGTCAGATGTGAGGATGTTGACTTTGACCTTCTGGCCATTGGACAGGTAGATTTCCAGCTGCACCTCCTCAGTGGGGATCTGCTGGGTCTCCTACAGCATAGACAAACAGTGATGCTCTTTAAAAGGGTTTGGGAAAACACCTTCATGCTGAACTCTAATTCAACTTCCTATGCTTCCTGTCAGATTCAGCTGATCTCAGAATATTCTGATGAACATGCAGTACTGATAACATTAAATCACACCCTTTCACTCACTCTAAGAGCACAGAACAGAAAAAAAACAGTCAGAGCAGTTTCATTTCCTGTGTATTCCAGCTTTCACGTCAGAGGACGCTTTCATTTTAGAACAAATGTAATGTTTTGAGTTGTGTGATTTACTGTATAGATTCAGGCTTAATCGCAAGATATACATGCCTAGAGAAGAGAAGTGATTTGGTGTCTTTTGCAGCTTGTTGTACATAACGTGGTGTAGTCATGAGGTGCTGCTAGTACACATTTAAAAAATGCTTCGACAAAAAAGTTTAATCTGCAGATATGATCTTGTTTAGGGATCTGTGCCTTTGTGCATACGGACATCTGACTGCTAAGTAGTGGTTGTGTTTTTCAGCAATAGTGTGCACCCTTAATTTACAGAGAAAAGAAGGTCCAGGAAAAATCTGTAGATGGAAAAATCTCCATACAAGTTCTTTGTGCATTTTTCTTTTTTTCTATTTGTTACTTTGCACTTTTTGTTAGAAAATGTTTATTTACTATTTATTCAGGTTTTTTAAGGTATCTAATATTTTGATACTTAATTCCCATGATTTAAATATTCTTAAAAATTAAAAGTTTGTTGTCATTTGGAAGTGTGTAGGCCTTCTTGCATTATTATGCTGTTACATTATGATTATATATTCAGTGGCATAAAATGATCTTTAAAATGACAATAATATCGCTTATCGCAATTATTTCAATATATCGCATAACAAAAAGTTGTTATCGTGACAGGCCTATTGGTAATAGGTCAAAACAAGAGTCAAAACACCACATTGCTGACTGTTTTATGGATAAAAAGTAGCGTCACTGTTCTTTCACTGTCCTATCTTCTGCTTTTTGCAAATTCATCTTTCCCCCCCACCCCTCTTCCTGCATGTTTCATCTCCCACTGAGGCAGAGGGTCTCAGAGCAGCAGCTGATCTTTACAGAGATTGGAAAATGAAAACGCAAGGCCAAGTCTAATCTCCTATTCTGTTCCTGCAGACTGCTCTCTGATGGGCAGCAGGGGGGACGGACGGGATCTGACTGCAAAATTGCCAATATCTATGTGGGGTGGGGAATGAAATTCCCGAAGAATGAATGCAATCTATGTGATTCAGACAACAAATGTAGTACAAGATGGTACTGGAATGTAAGGAAGTGAACAGAGAGGCACATTAACCAGTTCTTCACTCAATGCGCATGAGTGAACTATATATCTTAAAGGGGTCATATGACGTTGCTAAAAAAAACATTCTTTTGTGTATTTGGTGTAATGAAATGTGTTTATGCGGTTTAAGGTTCAAAAAACACATTATTTTCCACATACTGTACATTATTGTTTCTCCTCTATGCCCCGCCTTTCTGAAACGTGTTGATTTTTACAAAGCTCATCGGTCTGAAAAGCGAGGTGTGCTCTGATTGGCCAGCTATCTAGTGCGTTGTGATTGGCCGAATACCTCAAGCATGTGACGGAAATGTTACGCCCCTTACCATACTGTGATGCCATGTCCCAGAGCGACAAGACAAAACCGATAAAACCCATTACAAACAAGGAATTTGTTGCATCCAGTGGGGACATAATTACGGCTTATAATGTCTTATACGGTCTTTTTACGCGTTGCGTTGCAT
>NW_015546234.1:1384797-1395337 GCF_001515605.1 Sinocyclocheilus anshuiensis | reverse complement strand
TCTATTCACGAACAGCTTGTAACACTCCAAAGAGAAAGGAAAACTTGAAATCACATCATATGACCCCTTTAATAAGGAAATGAGATAAATCAGACCCACCAGTGTTTGACCCTTTTACTGGATGACTAAGAAATGTCTTTTTTCCCCTAAACTTTTTGGCAGGGTGGAGGAAGGCAGATTCAAATTTTTAGGGTTTTATGACAGACAACTGAGTCACTTCTATATTTAGACACCATAAGGTTGAAGACATAACAAAAATTACGCAAATGTTGATTGTTAAAGGCAAATATAGAGGCTAATGAGGCAGAAAAATGGCAAGGACATTTTTGAACATGGAAAGGAAAACCTACTTTAGTTCTATTTTTCATTATAGGTTCTGGATCTGTACATATGTATGTTACAATATTTAAAATTGCAATTAATATACTAGATTTGCAATTATGATAATTACTGAATTATTATAAATAGTTAAAAAAAATTTTACTAACTAAAAAGAGTATAGAAATTCTACCTGTTGAGCTTTTCTCAAAAAGCTGTTGAACATCTCACTGGATCCCAGAATGGGGTCCTGACGCACTGCAGGGAGAAAATAAAAAGCTCTTCATTAAAGGTATCAAAACTTGCAACTTGACAACCTACTCCAAAGTAGCTACTTTTTTTGATAAACATATTCAGCTAAAATGCAAGATAATATAATCATGTATTTAAACAAACTGAAGCCACTTATAGGGGCAATTGTTTTTACAAGTTTACTCTTATATCACAATAGCATGCTATTTGTGGAAGGAAACACATAAAATTATACAATATATAATGAATAAAAATAAACATTAAATTAAACATTTACACTACCATTCAAAAGTTTGGAGATTTTTTAAGAAATTACTGTAAAACGCTATTACAGTTTAAGTAGCACAACTTTACCATCAGATAAATAAATTACATTTTGCAATATATTAAAACAGAAAACAGTTAGTAAATAGAAAAAAGATCATCAAAACAAATCTACAAAACAATTCACTTAAACAAATAGAATACATCAATGCTACTTTAAAAGGTTCAAGGTACCAATTTCCTCTGGGAAAGTTTGTTGAATGGTAGTGAGAATGTTTTTTTGTGTCTCAACTGAACCATAATGTAAACCTCAATGTTTTAAAAATGTCAAAATCATGTAAACATAAACTAATCTGGTATACAATGCAGCCTTTTCTTTAAAAATACCACCATGCCTCCCTGACTGATAATAACCTTGGTTTAAATTTAAAAAAAATCTGGTGGCAAACAGACCAACATAAACTATAATGTTTATTTTTACTTCCATTATAGCACACAAGCAAACAACCGCAAGGCATTAGCACAAACTGACGAAATATTCGCTCTGAACAGCTTGTGTGTTTGTGTCAGTTAATTTTCCATAACCATGTTTCTCAGTGATGTAACTGAAGGGAGCCCCAGCCAAGAGCAGCTCCAGACTGTGAGCAAATAAGCTCAACAAGGCTTAGCTTGTTCGATGGAAAGAGCCAGTGCTGGAATGGATTAGAGCAAATGGCTCTTGGTGCTGCCAGCACTGCTGATTTCCTTTTGTGTGGAGAAAACCTGTTAAACCACATGCATGGCAAATCCTCAATGCTGTACAACACTGGTGGCCCTCTTTTATACAGCGTGACTGATGTTTTGCTAACATGAATGACAATGTAGAAGTGTTTCCCAACGGGGTGCCGTCGTCTGTCGAGAGCAGGGGTGCCGTGTAAAAAATAATTTTTTAAGATTTTTAAATTGCTAAAATGTTCAAAAAAGCATCTATTGTATAATATCCATTTCTGATGTCGCCAATAATTAGACATGCACCGAAATTCCGGCTGCCGAAAATTAGTTCACCGCTCAAGTTTCACTTTCACGTGGTGTGACGCTCTGCATATTATCCCGCTCTATGCGTGTACGCTCCGCTCAGTTGCTCATGGCCCACGTGAGCGCTCCACTCATATACCGTTCATGCTCATCGGAACAGCAAAGTCCACTCAAAAATTGAGCCGACAGGAAACATCGATGTAGTACAGTATTGTTTCTGTCTGCAATAGCCCTACTGTGCTGTAACAAGGTGTGGTAAATGGGTAACTCTGGTAACGCTGCCCTCTCATTCATTGACCTGCTAACCGCTATGTTATGCTCACGTGTTCTGATAATAATAGCTTTCTAGGACTAAACATTATTTGGATATAATTGGTAAAAAAAAAAAAAACAACTAAATCTCTTAATAGCCCTGTTAGACCTACCTGAAAAACTAAAAAGCAATTTATTTCATTTGCATCGTTATTATTTTTTGTGCTATTATTTGTTCTTATTTTATTACTGACTGCTTACTTGTCATTTTTTATTCAATTCAAAGTTTGAAATCAAGCTATCTTGTGCTACTGCAACAAAATTACCCCACTGTAAAATCAAAAATACACAGAGCGAGCAAAAATGTGTGAGATAGCTAGTTATAATGGTAATTAAACAATGGTTACATATAAATAAAAGCCTACATGAAAATCTGTCATATAAATTCGTCTCTTCATTAGAAATTAGCCTATTGATTGCCACCATTGATGGATAAAAAATTTAATAATATTAAAAATATCTGTATTACAGTATATTCTGCAGTTCTTCCCTGCTGTACCGAATATTTATGTTTTTCAAGGTATCATATCGAATTTAGAAATTCAAGTATTGTGACAAAATTAATTTTGTAGGGTGCCACAAATTTGTTAAAATTTCCAAAGGGTGCCGCGACTAAAAAAAAGGTTGGGAAACACTGATGTAGAACATTAAAAAGCTCCGTCCTCTTCAGGAAGAGCAGAAATTACAAGACCATCTGACCCCATATGAAGGCTGATGAACATCCAGTGTTGATGCATTTCCTGACGAAACAGGGAATTTGAGTGGGGCGTTTTTTTTTTTTTTTTGGATAGCCAATAGGCTTCATCACAGTTGCTTGCTAGTAGCAAGTCAGCTGCAAGTGGTATTAGGGGGAGGGGCATCTTAATTTTAGAGAGCTTCTGATTGGATACAAAACTAGTGCAGAATTAGTCATCAATATTTTTGCAATATTTAGATTTTCGGGGATTTTTTTAAGGAAGTAGGCACTGACACTGAGGACTGGAGTAATGATGCTGAATATTCAGCTTTGCATCACAGGAATAAATTGCATTTTAAAATATATTACAATTGTACAATTCCCCAATTGTAAGTCGCTTTGGATAAAAGCGTCTGCAAAATGACAACGTAAATGTAATCGTGTTAAATTGTAATAAGATTTCACAGTATTACTTGTTTTTACTGTATTTTTGATTAAATAAATGCATCCTTGGTGAGCATAAGAGACGTCTTTCAAAAACATTCAAAAATATTACCAACCCCAAACTTTTGAACGGTAGTGTATATCTGTTAAAAGTGAATTTTGTCATGTTTAGGAGCTAAAACACAGAGTCTAATCTCAAACCTTTTTATGAACTTTTCAGATAAAAGAAGATGCTTCTCACCAGCTTGCATGTACTTCTCTAACTGTTCTCTCCTCTGATCGACTTCAGCCGGTGTGAGGGTGAAGATCTTCTTTGGTGGAAAAGCTGGCACCACATTATTTCCATATTCTTTTTTTATCTGAAAGGACACAGGGAGAGAAGTTCATTTTAAATTGATGAGGTCAAATTCTGAAAACAGAATGTTTGGTTATTCTGAGAGGACAAAATTAAACTGACCACTGCCTGCCCTTGACCGCTGTGCACTGCTCTGTCGTACATGCTGACTGCTGGCCTCACAAGCACCAAGCTAATAAATCTGTTTACACTTCACAGCATCTACCAAAATTATGCCTGCTGTTGCTCCATCTGTGTTATTGGGGTTTTATTCAACGGCACAATAAGAAAATTACATGGACACATATATCAGTGTTGATATTGTTAACTAAAAATCTTTTCGAAGCTGAAATCAGATAAAATATAAATATCATTTGAAAAATTTAAAGGGTTAGTTCACCCAAAAATGAAAATTAGGCTGCGTTTTACTCACCCCTTGCTAGGTGTATATGACTTTCTTCTTTCAGACGAATCCAGTCGGAGTTATATAAAAAATTGTCTTTGATCTTTCAAGCTGTTTAATGCCACTCAGCGGGTGTTGCATTGCTTCAGTCCAAAATAACTTAAAGGGGTGGTTCATTGCGATTTCACTTTTTTAACGTTAGTTAGTGTGTAATGTTGCTGTTTGAGCATAAACAATATCTGCAAAGGTATGAAGCTGAGCGTTTTTGTAAGAAAAATATCCATATTCAAAACGTAATAATCACTTTAATGTAGCTTGCGCCAACAGTTGTACACAGTATGGATATTTTTCTTACAAAAACGCATCGATTCGCTACAGAAGGCCTTTGTTCATCCCCCGAAGCCGTGTGAGACACTTTTTTTAATGGATGGGCGCTATTTATTTAACTTGTTTTGGACTGAAGCATGCAACACCCGCTGAGTGGCATGAAACAGCTTGAAAGATCGAAGACAATTTTTAATATAACTCCGACTGGATTCGTCTGAAAGAAGAAAGTCATATACACCTAGGATGCCTCGGGGGTGAGTAAAACGCAGCCTAATTTTCATTTTTGGGTGAACTAACCCTTTAAACTTACATGAAAAATAGAAATGTTGAATAAATAAATAAAGTTGAAGCACTAAAATTAAAACTGAAGTAGAAAATAAAGCAAAATAGAGATATAAAAAAATGTAATTATTAAAAAGACAACTTAAAATATACAAATAAAAGTTCATTCAAAATATGAATTTTTTTTTTTTTTAATAAAATTATAATAATTTGAAGGCCCATTTTAAGGGTTAACTGCAAGCCTCACACCATGACAGCATCTACGCATTGCATCATATGACCACGTATGATCTGACTAGGCCCTCAACGCCCAGTTACCTAGCAACAGTGGCTGCGAAACAACACAACATGCTCTTAATGGTGAGATCACTGAAGTTCTCTCTCATTCATGAGGAAACTTAGTGTCTGTGAAATTGGTAGGTGTTAGATAGGTAATAACCAGATCCTTTTATGTCACTTTCAGTGGATGACCACTCAAACTACTGGTGAATGTGATCACAGCTTCACCACTTCACTATTCAGACAAGAAGTACATTTGTGTTTCACCGGTGCACTTTGTGATTTTAATCCTGTCCAAATTAAACATGTGTTTTTCTTCTAACAACTTTAGAGAATATTATGAAGCAAATTACAGATGTTTTTTGGCTAACTGCAGAGTGGCTAAAAACTACTGTGCTTTGTAACAAACAGCTTTTCATGTGCCAGTATTCCAAGGCAATCCTTGACGCATTTTAAAAATATGAGTGCAATACTGATTTCTGAAATTAAGGTCATGATGAAAATGAGTGTTCACCTGTTCATGGAGGCCTAGGAGTTGGCTGTAACGTACTCGACAATGCAAGACACCATTCACATGGATATTGTAAGCCTGCAGAAGGAAGAAAACAGTTTGTTAGTCTTTATAAAACAAAAATAAACACTCAATAGTTTGGAGTTAGTAAGATTTTTTTGAATGTTTTTTAAATAAGTCTTCTATATTCAAGGCTGCAACTGCAATATTGTGCTCTGCTACCTACTGACAGAGGTAGGATGAAACTGCCATGCCTTTACTTGTCGTCAAATATAAAAAAGGAAGAATGAGTACGCAAGTCTTCAGGAAACACAATAGTTTTTTGCCCTTGTGTTTGAACAGGAAGTCTGCCATTTAAATCGCAGCCCCCTCTCATTTTTGTGGCTCTTCTGCAAAGTATGCATATTTGGTGACATGAACAGCTCCACTGCAAATATGCAACTCCCTCTCAAATATAGAGCAAGACAACATCACGCTCTCTGACTAAATCTACCTCCGATTGTGAATGAATGCAAGAGAGAAACGAAGCAGGTTTTAAAATCCGTTTTAGTTGACTTTAGAAAATTCAGGTAGATTAGCATCAGTGTTGTTTTTGTTTACTTAAAAACTATTACAAATATCTGTATATTGTAATACAATTAAATATAATATTACATGAAAAACTTGCCTTGGCAACTAAATAATTAAATAATTAATGTATACACTACCAGTCAAAAGTTTGGGATTTTTAAAAATGTTTTTGAATGTCTCTTCTACTCACCAAGGCTGTGTTTATTTAAACAAAAATACCGTACAATTAGTGAAATATTATTACAATTTAAAATGACTTTTTTTATTTGAATATATTGTAAAATATAATTTATTTATGTGATGCAATGCTGAATTTTTTGCATTATTACTCCAATCTTCAGTTTCATGTTTTTGTCAAAACTGTGATACTTTTAATTTTTCAGGATCATTTGATGAATAGAAAGTTCAAAAGAACAGCATTTATTTGAAATAGAAATCCTGTAACATTATACATGTCTTTACTGTCCCTTTTGATCAATTTAATGCATCCTTGATAAATAAAATTACTAATTTATTTATTTATTTCTTACTCCAAACTTTTAAAGGGTAGTGCATCATTGCTTCCGCAAAAATATGAAGCAGTTTTATGAATATGAAGCAAGTGGTTTTCAACATTAATAATAATCAGAAATGTTTCTTAATCAGAAAATCAACATATTAGAATGATTTCTGAGTTATTTTAAATTGTAATAATATTTCATAATATTTACTGTATTTTTGATCAATTAAATCCAGCCTTGCTGAGCAGAAGAGACATTCAAAAACAAAACATCTTACAGATCCCCCTCTTGACCAGTAACAGGGTGAACTAGTTTATGCAAAACCTGTTTAAATTATGCAAAACAACAAATATCTTGTCATCAAAGAAAAAGAAACAAAAATGTAAAAGCAGTAAAAAGTGAGTGTGATTCATACATCTGACCAATTTATATCTCAGTGGCCTTGAAAGACTTAGCTATTGAGAACGTCACTGACGATCTGTGATGGAGAAATTCTCTCTGAATCACAGTCAAAGATGGACACAAACAATGTCTGCAGTCAATCTGTTAGGAATGATACACAATATCTTCACATCGGTGCATTAAAACCTTTGCGGGCCTACTGGAGGTGTTTTAAGAGTGCTGAGAGCATCCATGTGCAGTGGAGCTCAAAAATGATCTCAGCCCCTTATTCAAATCATTTGTTGGCTAAGGAGAGTCGACAGCACAGGCTGCACATCTGCATTACATCTGCAAACACCTACGAGAAAGAATTCAGGCAAAATATGCTTTGTAATCAATCCACAGTTCAGTGCGATACAGACAAAAACTCAGGAGCCGAAACTGAAGCTGTCTGTTATTGATAGGCTCTACTTGCGGTTTCATAGAAAAATGAAGTGTCATGTCTTCAGAGTATTGAGCCAGCTACGTTTCCAGTTACGCTAGATAACTGTTATGCTGAAAGAAATGGCAATCTTGCACTGCGTATGGCTGAGGGAGAGATGCCAGGAGAACTGAGACATTGTGAATCCAATTCACACAACAACTCTCAAAGATGCTAGCTAGAGTGTTTCTAAACAACCATTAACAAAGCTTCCTGATTCCACCTTCAATAATTTTGTGCCTGCCTTTTTGTTATTCAATAAATAACTTATGAATGTTGTGTCAGCTAAAATATATATTTTTCTTCTATATATTTAATGAGTAGAGGTCAGAATAAGTATGCTTTCATTTTTACAAAAATACATCTATTAAATCTTGCAATTTTAAGACTAAAATTATTTTTTAAAACACTTAAAATGAAAGTTTTACAGTTACAAATCACATCATACTACATTTTTTAATATTAACTATAATCTTACAACAGATATGTGAATATTCATCTCTACATGATATCATTTGGTTTTCCTTTTTTGAATCCGTTCACTAAAAAGATTTGTTCAGCTTCCTTCACTGAATCTTTATCCATATCAAGCCAGTATGTGGTGGTTAAGGCTAGATGGCACGATACAGCAAAAACTACTGGGTATGCGCACATCGATATAGCATAATTTTTCTCACACTGTACAACAACAATTACTATTTTTGCATGATTGTAAGGGGTAGGTTTAGGGTTGGGGTATGTGTAGATGTTAATAAAACACAATCTAATAGGTAGAAAATTCTATTTATTGTTAGCTTCCTGTTTTTGCTGTATCCCTTCTAGCCACAACCATATGTGGTGGCATATGTAATGAGTGAATCATTGAATCACTCACTCAACCAATTACCCTGATAACACATGTACATCACAGAGACGTCTATTTGACATCTGCATTTACATCTGCAAGATGTATTTTTTTTTAGAGTGTTTGCTCATCTGCTGTCTATAGGACGTTTCCTGTCAGAAGTTAAATAGACATCTATAAAATGTCTTTAAGATGTTTATGATTTAGAATGCATGTAAAACTGACATCTTAAAGACGTTTATCAGATGTGTGTACACAGCAGATGCTTTCCAGATGAAGCGATCTTTTTAACAGACATCTTGCAGACGCATGTGTGCTATCTGGGTACCGAGTATTTCAAAATTGAAAATGAGTCTTGTTATCCTTTATTCAAATATTAAAAACTAGAATTTCTAAAAACTACCAAGAGACTCAAGAAAAAGAGCGTTTAAGCATTATGAGCATTTTCACCTCAAATGAAAACAAAGTAGGCCTACATGTACAATTTTGCTCCATTCTGTCAACTTGGAAGGACTTGAAAAATGACAATAGCTAACAGCCTAAATGAACTAAGAAATTATGTCCATATATCATGTTAATTTTAGTTATCAGTCATTTTAACAACTCTTCTGCCTCTTTCTCTTCTTGTTGCGAACGAGACTGACTCGTATGATGATCTGAATGAACGGACATGTTCCCTCAGTCAGAGAAAGATCCGTACGCAAAGATTCGTTCACAACAACGATTCAAAGCACCACTATTCTACAGCGTCACCAAATGTAAACGCTAGGCGCGTCGCTTATTTGACCTCCACTACACTTACCACATATGTCGATCCATTTTCATTGGAACGGACCTCCGTCTCGGGGATGGAGAAATGCATTTTCTACTCAAAGATTACAAGTCTTTGACCAAGTTGAAAATGCTGTTAAAAGCGAGAGTGTTCACGGAAAGCCCTCGGTGTTGGTCTGCTGTCATGCAGAGACCAAACTGAATGACGGCGAGCTACACTCGCTCCGATTCACTGTGTAGTCCTATCCAGTCCAGTCCAATCCAGAGCTGAATTAAGCCAGAAAAGTTATCTTTTGCGACGTGGATTATTATAAAACTTTCTTAATGTTCAGGGCTGAACTTTTCCAATAAACATCTAAGCAGCAGCCATGTTGCAACTGGAGGTATTTCCACGTTCATTGTCGGCTATGTATCACCAAAGCTGTCCTCTCACTTCCTCACGCACTAGAAGAGAATGTGGGGATCGAGTCTGCAAAACACACAAGGGTCGTCGCAAGGCCCACGATCCCATTAACTTTCAGATTACTCCACGTAAAGGTGCTCCGCGGTTGTCTACAGCCCCCGTTTCTACATACATTGGTACATACGAACGAGTACGGAGAGGAAACAAATGAAGAAACTGTTTGTCGCAGCAGGCATTTCGAGATAGCGATACTGTGCTCCAACTTGTAAGGGCGTTAAGAAGAACGCACATCAGTCTGCATTATAGCGAAACCTTCCAACACTATAAACGAAGCCGCTCTGCTGTAATGTATTCAATATGTATGTATCTGCTCTCTCCCGAAGCATTGCAACAGTCTGGATCAAACCATTCTTCTAGTGCGGGGGGAGTATTGCGTAAAAATGTTCATTCGAGGTCGGGCATGAACAAGTTGCCAGCGTAGTTTGTAGTAAACAATCTCTCCATAACGACGTAAACTTATGGTTAATTATGAATGCAAGTGTTTAAACTTAATATTAGGGTTAACATCGAAATGGACTCAAAAATCAGATTGCAAATCAGGAGGTTAAACTGTATCAAAGAGTATTTAAATATGAGCTAAATCATAGTTCTCAAGACAGCTTGTGATTTGAGGTATTTAAGGCGCTTTTTTTCTCTCTCAGAAAAATGGTCACTGAAAGGATCAAGGCGCTTAACTTTCAGCAAATGATTACTTAAGGAGGTCAAACTTTTTATATATTTTTTCAATACTTTTTTTGTTACCCTGTTATGTATAATACGTTTTGCAACTTCATAGCAATAAACACTACACAAAAAAAAATTAAAGAACAAAAGTAATAAAATGTATTAATTAAAAAGCACCAAAATGGGTAATAGAGTTGCCTAAATTAATAGGGCACCATAGTAGTTTTTTTGTTAGTCATGTTGTTTTGTAGTTATGGATAAACTTCCCATAAATTAAATACAAATATTTATTTGATTATTTTTACTCACAGTAACTTTGGTAGCTTAACAGCTGTATGTTTAAGCTTGACAAATGCACTCAACACTAATTTGTCTAAAATTGACAGGGAATGAGATTCTGTTTCTTTCACAATTTTATAGAATCTTACCTCTGAGCTGGGGCAGTCCAAAA
>NW_015546234.1:1339510-1384424 GCF_001515605.1 Sinocyclocheilus anshuiensis | reverse complement strand
TAATGTTTTTTTTAAAGTTATCCGTATTCGTGGAATGTGCGTTATTTTAAATAACCAGACTGAATATAAATGGCGAACAGGATCTATATCAGTTCAATAACGTGAGTTGTGTAAAAGCAACCTGTGTTTTGAGAGTGTTACGTTTCTATCGAAATTTCAGTGAGAAATGCAAAATATCTGCGCCGTCTGGTTGTCACGAATGGGGTCGCGGCACTTGAACGTCATCGATGATAATCGAGTCACATGACTTTGCTTTTGGCGAAAATGACACCTGGAGTTACAGCATCTACGGTGTATTTGTGTACTGTTTTTATTGTTTTATTCAATGTATATGTCGATAGCCAGGATACTGATGCACAGGTGAGACAGTTCGCTATGTCAAATGAATTCATACGATGTAACAGATAGTCATTTGCGAAATGATTGTAATGAAATAATACATGCTACATAGATATATTAGTCACATTGTTGTCATCTGTCTTCACTGTTGTAAAGTAAAGTAAAACAATGCATGCTGTTTTATAATATATTTTTTAAAGCTTTCACCTTTATTTTTGCTAGTTATGTAAAATGTGTGAAGGAACTGTACGACAAGATAGTCCTGTCTGGGATTTCTGCCTAACAAAAGGCCATATAAGAGGACGCTGCTGTTTTGGAAATGAAACCAGCAATGTAGATGCCATTATAGGGTAGGAAAACTTTTCTAGTATTCCACATTTTGACATTTATTCTCTATGTATAATCTAACTGTACGGTGCTGTTTTAGGTTGGATTTGGCAAACTGCTCTATCAGTCACGTAGAGCACCTGTACAATTCATCCACAGCATTCATCATGTATGTACCAGAGCAGGTTTTTCATGTTAATCTGCATGTGTCATTTTAGCACTAAATTGAATATCTAACTGTTGTCATTCTATATTTTCACAGAGATCTCTCCAACAACCCGATCTCCAATCTGAGCGGTTTCATATTTCAGGGTTTCAGCCATCTTACCCATCTGTAAGTTATGCATTAGCACTGTATATCATGTTAATAACATTTAAGTCAGGGGTTTTCAACTGGGGTCCCGGGACCAGGGGGCTGCAAGGGAGTGCTAGGGGGTCCATGGAAAAAGTTAGAGAAAAAACTGTGAAATAGATAATAAAATAATAAAAATGTTGTAACTATAATAAAAAACGAAATATTTTCCAAATAATTTTTAATGCATATGATTGGGTATAATATAAATTGGGTCCTTATACATGAAAATATAAAGCTGTCTTTTAAAGGTGCCATAGAATGGAAAACTGTATTTACCTTGGCATAGTTGAATAATAACAGTTCTGTACATGGAAATGACATACCGTGAGCCTCAAACACCATAGTTTCCCAATAGTATCCAGCTGCAGACCCGCAGCCACAGAACCGGAAGTGAGGGGCGGAGTTATTGACAACGAGAGAGCACGGTGAGTAGTCTGTAATGTTTTTGCTATCATATGTTTAATAATTATCGTATATATTACGTTAAGCATTTATCTGCTAAGTACTTAACGTGTGCTTGGCTTTATTATCTTATATTGAAACTTGAATTTGTTGTCATACTTTATAGTATATAACTTGTTTCTGTGGATGTTTCGATTAATTTTCGGATGCATGCTGTAAATGGGCCTTGTGGTGAAGTTTTGAAGACGTTTATTATTCATAAAAATAAATAGCTTGCTTTAATTCCCTCTGGTATATGCATTGTTTGTGTGTTAATATTACCTTGTAGTTTAGTTATTTTAATCCCAATCATTGAGATAATTGTGTGTGGCTTCATCTCTTGTAGAGACATATAAGGATTCAGAGAGTTGACACATTACCTGAGCTGCAGCAGTGCAACAAGTGTTACAGCAATTACCAGCAATTTTCTGCTTGACCTGTGTTTTATTGAAATGTTTTAGTTTTCATATAGAAAAATTTATGATGCACGTGTTCTTGACTTTGGAGTAAACATTTATTTTGAATCTTGTGATTAAAGTATATTTCATATAAAATGCCCAGAAGTTTCAAACATTATTTTTAATATCACAAACAGGAAATTACTCGCATAATACGATGAAATGAATAACTGTATAGGTTTACAACTAATAACTGTATAGGTCTACAACTAAATTACACAAGATGTATATAATGTTTATAAAATGCTTAATATGTCATTATAAAATGCATACATAAAGTATGACGTATGGTGTGTAATAAAAGCAAATTACCCCTTAAAAACCGTAAGGTGGCGCTACTCTTTTAAAAAATGTAAGCTCCGCCCCTCACTTCCGGTTCTGTGGCTGCGGTTCTGAAACGGCTGGTGCTGCGGGTCTGCAGCTGGATATATCTCTAAGTATAATTACCCAACGATATAACTGCGAGAGAGAGTACTGAAATATATATATTCCCTGTGTTTCCTTCCTGCTGTGCGAGCTACTGAAATGAGCGGCACTGTGAAACAGCCAATCAGAGCAGAGCTTAACATTATTATTCATGACCCTTCCAAATAAGGTAAAAACAGACCATTTCATTCTAGGGACAAATCCTAGGGTTGTAAATGGACATGTAAAACCGTTTCTGGAGATTTTTTGCCCTTACCTAAGCCACATACCTTCTATGTAGATATCAGAAAGCAAAATATTGTATAAATGCATTCTATGGCACCTTTAGATTTTCGGACGGGGGTCTCTTTGACAAGGATGATGACATTCATCCATGGGGTCCATGGCATTTAAAAGATCTAAAAGATTGAAAATCCCTGATTTAAGCTAACACAGTAAGTTAACTTGACAAATCTTTACTTAGTTTACTACCCTCAAAACTGGAGTGTCCAGGGGGAAATGCATCATGGGAGAAGGTTGAAGTGAAAAACAATGCCAGAATCTGCAAAGGACAGAAAAATATTTGCAATCAGACGGCGCAGATGTGTAAGTAACCAAAAGAACTGGGATCTCAGTCTTCAAAATGCAAAAATGTATGTCTTTCAGTGCATTTCTTGATTATGGTTTGTCTCTTCAGCCTGGGATTGCCCTGAAAACTCATTCTGCAGCCCATACGGACCAGGGTTCTTTGAGTGTAGTTGTCTGCATAATTTCTATGGATACAAGTGCATGAGACAGGTTAGACCCCCGTCAAATAATCCCAAACAGGTTGGCCATTACTCCTTTATTGCACACGTTCATTGTTCTTTAACAATTGCAGGGGGAGTTTCCTATAGTTAAGGTGCTTTGGATACTAACCGGATCAACAGTTGTGGTTTCATCTTTACTCTGGTTCACACAAAGACGAAAGGCCAAGAACATTTGAGTTTTAAAGAGAGCTGACTGTTGGGCTGACAGTGGAGCCACAAAATGCATCAAGCTTATTGAAAATGGTGCAGCGGACCAACCAGTTTCATACACAGGACGGTTAACCATCTGCTGAAAATTGCAGTTTCTTGTTTTTTAAACTTGCCAAAAGCAGGTTTGCATGACATTTTTTTTAATGAATAATTTTGTACAGTTTGTTTTATTTCACTTTCTTTTGACCCTCAATGTCCTTAAATGTTTTTATTTATACATTTTACGAAAGCTTTCATGAATACTGACATTTTCACAGCCTTGACAAGGCTGGTTTGTAAAGGGAAAACTGACCATAGACTGACCTCGCCGATTGTGTTTGGAGGACAGCCACATTTCTGACAATGTTTTGACTCTGAACATGTCAAAGTGAAGCACTGAGATATTTTAGCAATGATTTATTAAGGACAAATATTTTGTGTTGTTTAAAGACAAAAAGTAATTGTATTTTAAAGATGAATTATATAAGAATTATAGGTTTTCTGACATGTAAAAAAAGAATATTCATTTTACAGTGAAGGGGAAATGGATGTCATAGGACATATTTGTGAAAAATGTAGATTGTTACGGTCACCTGTTTACAGATGTCACATTTCATATTTCATAACTGACAACTCTTCGACCTCTGAAACTGCATGCTTTTCTTTTAGGCAGTGTAAGTGTAAAAGAGAATCTGTTTGATCTGCTAATATGAGATATATAGACAGACACTATTAGTAGAATACTGACATAAATTTCATTGTGAGTTTCTGCCAAGAATGTAGTATTGTGGTATAGAATTCAGCGTGTACCTTGGCAACTAAAATAAAGATTTGTCACAATATCACAAAGAATCAGCCAACAACAGTTTTTTTTAATCTAAACCATTTATTTTTCTGTAGCATTTCCAAGGTTTTGGTAATACAAACAAAACCCCTTATGCAACATAGTCAGCTTTTGCATGGTCTTACACACATTTGCACCATGTTCTATTTCCCTTTTTCACATCAATGAAAGGACTTCGGCAAGAGCAACTATCCAAAAAGGATGATTTTTCTTATGTTTATGTCTATGCGCTGACCACCATGATGGGCCAAAACTGAAAGCACACATGCTTTACAGACACTTTCTTGAATTTCGTGGATCTGACTTTCTTGATCTTGTGTAAAACAATTCTAAGTACTAATTTGAGAATTTTCCAAAGAAAATCTCATTAGGTGGACTGAACCGGACTGCGTTATTTTTTCAGAAAATGGAATTGGAACAGTTATACAATTCAAAATTAAATGGATCCCACCAGTAAGGATGTAAACAGTGGCTTTATTTGAAAAGCTTGTTCCTTTTCATAGATATGTTTAAGCCCCATGTGCACAGACTCTTTTATGTGCAGATGCAAGAGGGAAGCAGAACCGTGTTCGTCTGCTCTTCACTGATCTACGTTCTTGACTCGCAGTACCACAGGCACAGAGGTGCAGGGGATCATGCCCAAGTCAGTGATTACAAGGTCCACAAAGTCCGGTGGCGTCACGTCATACACCAAGTTCAGAAGCCCCAGTGATTTAACAGTCTGCCAGTTCTCTAGGTGGGTCTTTCCATTTCTGGTAACAATCAGGTCATCAGGGTCATCTGTAAAAAAAAAAAAATATATATATATTAATGTTTATTTTTGTGTGTGTAAATACCTATATATGTCACTTATAAAATAATAGTAAATTCACCAAACAAGCTAAACATCACAGAGTTACCTAATTCATTGGATTCAAAAGAGTCCGTCTGTACTCGTTCACAGAACTTGTAGGTCTCACAGCAGACCAGCACTGGTACATTGTAGGCCTTTGCTACCAGGGCAATCTGGGAAGTTCCCACACGTGACATCACATATCCATTGGCAAGGAGTGCATGGGCACCAAGAAATACCTTGGATACCTGCAAATAAGAGCGCAAAGTCCAAGTTCTGATTCAGCATTCATGATAACAATGTTTTTAATGACAACATAAAGGCCAGTTAACTTTAGTGCAATCACACTACCGTTCAAAAGTTTTTTTTGAAGGAAATTAATACTTTTATTCAGCATGTATGCATTAAATTGATCAAAAGCGACAGTAAAGACATTTATCATAGATTTCTATTTTAAAAATGCTGTTCTTTTGAACATTCTATTCATCAAAGATCCTGAAACAAAAATGAAGGATCACGTGACACTGAAAACTGGAGTAATGACTTCTGAAAATTCAGGTTTGCCATGACGGGGGAAAAAAAATCACATTTTGAAATATATTAAAACAGAAAACAGTTCTTTAAAATTGTAATGTTTTTCGACAATATTGCTGTATCGCTGTATTTTTGATCAAATAAACAGCCTTGGTGAGCATAAGGGGGAAGTCGTGGCCTAAAGGTTAGAGTCTTGTACCGGCAGGGATTGTAGGTGGGGGGAGTGAATGTACAGCACTCTCTCCCACCTTCAATAGCACGACTGAGGTGCCCTTGAGCAAGGCACCGAACCCCCAACTGCTCCCCGGGCGCCGCAGCAAAAAATGGCTGCCCACTGCTCCGGGTGTGTTCACTGCTGTGTGTGTGCACTTTGGATGGGATAAATGCAGAGCACTAATTCCGAGTATGGGTCACCATACTTGGCCACATGTCACGTCACTTTCACTTTCATTAGAGACTTTTTCAGAAACATAAAAAAAATCTTACTGACCCCAAACTTTTGAACAGTAGTGCACACTATATTTTGTTTAACACAATAATCTAAACATTCAGAACCTTGCAGTGCCATATAATAATTAAATTGCCATCTAAGAGTGTCCTTAAAGCTGCAGTCCGTAACTTTTGCCTCTTTGTCGCCATCTCTGTTTGAAAACCTGCAATTGCAGCTGTCTGCGGAATTATCTTCCTTGTGTGGGTTGTGCTCCGGCATGGCTCCAGCGCGGATGAATCTAATGTTTTGAGGAGTATGTGTGGCTGTCAGTCACCGCACCGGTGTGGATATTGTACTTTGCACTCACAGATTCTATCCTACGTCTTGGAATATATGACTCAAATAAAAATGTCTACTGTATATTGTCATCTGAACAATATACTACTTCTGCCACTTTTGTTCTAACCAACGGAGGAAAATTTACAATTTACAATTTAACATTACAATAAATCACGCTACCAATGGTGATTTAATCTAAAGCTTGGTTAGCTCATATCACATCAAACCCTGCTAATTATTATTATTGTTGTACTTTATTCTCAAATTGTTAATGTTAACAACATCAGCATTACGTGACTATGTGAATATAGTGTAAATTAGCATGTAGATTTAAATTTCTGTACAGTCTAATCTCTAATTGTCATACCATTCGAATTTCATATTAAGAAATTCTTTTAACCCAAAAAGCAAATTATGCTCCCTTCGAACTGGTTGTCTTTAAAATACAAATCTTGTGTAATCCCAGGCTATCCGTAATCAGAAGCACATTTAAAACTGGAATATAATTTAATTTCATTCACATGTGTTTCATAAACACATAGTCCTTTCTGGATTACAATCCGCCATCAAAATTATACATTTAATTATTCCAGCTGCTGTGAGAAAATGCTATAAACGATCGGCCACCTGCAGGATCCTCACATGCGATAGCCTAGTAGCCGGGACAACTTCTTTATATTTACAGAAGTGACGTAATGACGCGGCAGCATGCTCGAATTTCCCGCGAAATCCTACCCGTACCACTCCAATTAGAAAACGTTATTATAAGCTAACCGTTGTGAATCGGGCTAAAGTAAGGCGATAGTTTTGAACACTGGCTGATTATGTACTTGCTCAAATATTGATTTCGGATCATTTTTAACCAAAAAAAGTTACGGACTGCAGCTTTAATAAAAGTATACTAGTAAAAATAAAGTGCACATGCTGTTCTAAACTCTAGATTGTTCTTAATGAAAGCGGTTAAATTTGGTAGAGACTGATAGAGCCGAGCAACTCTTCTATTAGCAC
This sequence comes from Sinocyclocheilus anshuiensis, assembly GCF_001515605.1. NCBI lineage: Eukaryota > Metazoa > Chordata > Actinopteri > Cypriniformes > Cyprinidae > Sinocyclocheilus > Sinocyclocheilus anshuiensis. The sequence continues at coordinate 1,377,114 of NW_015546234.1, read as the reverse complement.
AACTTCAGTTGCTACTGTGTATTGTTAAGAACGAAAGTACCAAACCATAATTAAGCTGTATTTTTAGCTACTGCTGATGTCATACACAATCAATCCTTTGAAGGTACATGCACTTTTGTAAGAAATCCCCTTGCCTCGCAATGAGCTAAAAATACATTATGCTTGCAAAAAGCTTTACTGAAAAGAATGACTCACTTCAGGCAGAATGTAGGACAAGGCAGATATAAGCACGTAAGTACATCGGATGCCTTTCTTCACCAGACGCCTCAGTGCCTCTCTGCCCTCCAGCCTGGGCCGACTGTCCACAACTATGACTCTGAACTTCCTCTGCTTTTCAAAAGCTTCGCACAGAATGTGGTTGACAAGTGAAGAGCTAGAAAAAGACAAGAAAGGCATTTCTGAAACACTTCTGAATGTGTTAATCCAGACTATTACAGGATTACGTCAATTCACTGAAAACTCTTACCAGCCATAAACAAGAATAACATCTCCATCACTTATCTTCTCAATAGCGTACTTAGAAATGGCTTCAGAAGCCAAAATGATCTTCTCGTTTATGTAACTGTCAATGCATTCCTGCAGTCTCCTTTTCGCCTGTTGAGAAAACATTTATTTTAGAAAGTCGAAGGAATTCTATTGTATATAAACGTCTCTAAACTAATGACTCTGAAGTCTAAAGTGACTATGAATACTCTTACCTCTTCTTCTTTGCACTGACTGGGTATATTTGAAATTTCCTTCTTGATGTACTTGATGGCATTGCCCATGCTGGCTGAAAGGGGCCGACACTGGCTGAGAAAACTGCAGGTGTGAAGAGCATTTGCAGTGTTTGTTAAAAATCTGTTTCCATGTAAGATCAGAGTTCAAATAAAATATGTCCATATCAGTTTTCACAAGGAAGATGGTGAACCTGATATAGGGCGACAGCTTGTTCACAAGGTCCCTCGACAACTCCTCATTTGGAGGTGTGCTATAGTCTTGAATAACCTAAAAAATGATTTAAATGTTAATTAAATCTAAAAATTAAGAACATTCCATAGGTTGTTTTATTATTTATTATTATTATATTACCTGTTTAAAGGCATGTAGTAGGGCCACAGATCGAGCATTGGATCCTGCTATAATGCCCTGAGAGTACTGCAGGCCCAACCGAACAATGGATGGGTGAATAACTGTGGCAGGGATGCTACAAAATAAACCATATCAAATAATAAATCAACCAACTAAATCATTCAGGTTATACACGCTTAATTTCTAATGTCACTCCTGAAAAAATAAATACATTTAATTGTAAAAATGTAAATTTATTTTTTTCCACTGAGGTCTACTTATAATGTTAGTAAAGTTTTTTTATGCCTTATTTAAATTTTTCAAGCACATTTTCTAACCTCAAAATTAATCAAATTTCTAATCGTGATTTCAATTACGGATGCAACAATTATGTAATCGTTCAAAGCAGCACTTATGTTCACTTATGTTATTCTGCATGCTTAAGATGTGTTTATCTACAGGTTATCTTAAGGGTTTTTCCATTGTTTTAATTTTAGTTTTAGTATAACATTATAATACCATACATATTTTTACTTTTTTTTAATTATTATTATTTAAAGAAACCAATCCAGTGTATAGTTGACATTTGAGGCTTAATACTATAGAAAAGCAATAAAAGTATTTCAGTTAGAGTGTTTTCAGCTTTCAGCTCAGTTTATTTTCATATAAAAATATGGAATGCAGTTGCATTAAACAATCGTGTAAACATCATTCTGTGTAAATTGTGATAATCATAATTAATAATGGCAATTACAATTTCAAAGGAACAATTATGATTTTTGTCATAATTGTGCAGCCCTAACTGAGACCTGGAATAACATGGCCCAAAGTTTGATTATCTTAGTTTCAATCAATTTAAAAATAAAAGGCTTTTGGGGGCTGAGGAGGAAGTTTGAGTTCAAGTTACACTACTATGTTTCAAGTTACACTACTGTTCAAAAGTGTGGGGACAGGAAGATTTTTTTAAAGAAAGATTTTTATTTAGCAAGGATGCATTAAACTGATCAAAAGTCACCATAAAAAACTTTTAGAATGTTAAAAAATATTTATTTATTTCAACTAAATGCTATTCTGTTGAATCTTCTCTTTATCAAAAATCCTTAAAAAATGTGTCATGATTTCCATAAAAATCAGCACAACTGTTTTCAATGCGTTTGTTGAGCACTAAAACAACATATTAGAATGATTTCTGAAGGATCATGTGACACTGAACACTGGAGTAATGACTGCTGAAAATTCAGCTTTGATATTACAGAAATTGCATTTTAAAATATATTCAAAATCAGTTATTTTAAATTGTCATTATATTTCACAATATTACCATTTTTACTGTATTTATGATCAAATAAATGCAGCCTGGAGTAGCATAAGAGACGTTTGTCAAAAGATTAAGAGAACAAACGATATTTGTATAACTTATATAACCCCTTTAAGACAAAATTATAACTAATGTAGAAGATACATTGTTTATAGTACCTGATTTGCTGGGTGGGAGGGTTTTTTCGGCTGTACTGGTGTAGATGTGAGAACAGGCTGACCTTGTAACCATAATCGGACCTCAAAGGAACCTAAGAGAACAGAGTAAACAACAGCATTCGATGTGAATATTTTGTTCCCTCAAGGACAAATGCTCTAGAGGTCACATCCTCCCTCCTCAGGTCAAGAGCTGAGGCTGCAACAGAACACTGTGCATGAAGACATACATGACACAAATGTGCACAAATGAAGAAGGGCTCCACAGTAGACTTTAAAAGCTTTATTCTAGTGTTATAGATCTACACCTAATAACAAAAAATTAAAATAAATCAAAGAGAGAAAAAAAAAACACTCAAAATTCACCCAGAAAGGACATCTAGCTCATCACATGTACACAATGAAATGATAATAATCACAATGAAATCACCTCCAGCAGACATTAAAGCCAAGAAGAGTCAATAACGTTCACCAAGAATAAAAAAAAAAACACATCACAAATAGAAAATATTCAACAATACACTGCACACAAAAGTGTGGAGCCAGACCTTGACTCCAGTTATATTTAAACTGCATCCCTGCCCTGACTTCTGTAAGACATTGGAAGGACCTGGGTTAAAAACGCTGCAAAATGGATCTCAGAAAACACCTGGATGAATCCATCATCTGTCAATGGGCAACAATCAGACAAGAGGCAAAGCATGACAAGATTGATTTGTCTCACCTGCTGTCTCTCAAGTTTTTTGGCCAACTTCTTCAATGCAGCAGGGTCGTCCACCTGAATGTGCTCTGGTAACCTTTTCACTACTAAGAGGAAATAGAGAAACGAAACAAAAACAAGGCTGTGCAAAATGGCAAAACTGCTCAGTCACGGTCTCTCCCTAAATGCAGTCACTTTAGATTGATTTTTTTATATATTTGAATTAGGGAAAAAAAATATTTAAAAGCATAGGAATGGCTGACAAAATTGGGCCAGTGTGTGAAGGACCAAATATCCCAAACTGGAATAACCTTTTATGAAGCAGTGAATTACCTGGCTGAAGCTCATTGGGGGTAGCTTTAGGCTTGCTGGAGGCAGACTGCTGCCCCCCTTCTTTCTTGCCCTGTTTTGATGCCCGTTCTGTGTCTTGCCTTGCCCGACGCTCTGCTCGCTGCTCTGCTTTGCTCTTTGCAGGCTTCTCTGCAGCCACAGGAGATTCAGATGCAGATGCATTTACAGGCACAGGAGCTGCTAATGAGATCAAAGAATACACCCAAATAACAGACTTTAAACTTACAGTTGTGTTTACTCGGCAGGTTTGGTTCCATTAAAATGAACTCTGGTGTGGTCGCTCTGTTAGTGTGGTTAATTTGAGTAAGTGTGAACGCTGCCATCTGAACCTTGGTGCACACCAAACAAGCAAACTGTCCGCTTCCACACAAACTCGTTTTTTGTTTCACACAAAAATTGTTTTGACCCAATTACACATTTCATAAGCTCTTCGTGAGCTATCTGGGAAAAATACCACCATATGTAGACACATACAATACAAGCATTTAGCCCAGCAAACCATTTTCCGTTCTCCAAATATACGTCCTAAAAGTTGTCCAATCAGGTTGTCACCGTATCCTTATGTCTTTTGTTTTGTATCTTTAATTTAGTTGTTAAAAATGACAGTGTAAGCAAACCAGAATGAAATGTATGACTTGTTTTTGGTCTGGACCAACAGAACCAAGAGAACCAAAGTGTAAACACACCCACTGAAAGACACATTAAAAGACTCTAGTTACCCTCAGAAGCTGAGAAATACAAATTATGGCAGTAAAGCATACAGTAAAAAAACATGTATGTATATTTATTTGTTGTTGTTAACATCTTTCTACACTAAGAATAAGAATAGATAACTCTGAAACTCTTAATATTAATCCAGTCTCGATCTGAAAGAAATAAAATATAAAAGATAAACAAATAAATGTTTTTTTTTTGTCCAATTATCCCACCCAATTTAAAAGTTTAATCCAAATTACATTTGTTTTAATCAACTTTAGATGCGGGAAACATATTTTGAAGCAGTACCTTTATGTGCTGGGCTCTGTGTGGCAGGTTTTGATGGAGCTAGTACAGATGCTTTCTCTTTCTCCTTTTCCTTCTCTGGAGGACCCCTGTCATCTTTTTTATTCTTTTTATGCTGCTTCTTCTCTTTCCTAAGACGCTGCTTTTCTTCTTTGGTCAATTCCTTACCTTCACACTATAGATAAAAATAGGGGAATCACAGTTTGCATGATTTTAAATAATCCGGTGTCAATGTAAATGAACAGGCTGTCTCTTAAAACCTAGTCTGCATTTTGGGCAACTAGGCACCGTCCATGTCTGCTGAGAATGTGGCTATGATGCCCAAAATATTGTCCAGGTAAGACAGCTCACTAGGTTTTGAGACAGCCATTGTGATTGTGATATTTCGTAAATAACAAACAAAAACACATTTTATACATTAAAATGCAATTAATTAAACTATGGATATTGTGAAATTATATAAAAATAAAATAAAGACTTGACCTACCTTAGCTTGAACAACTTCTTGCAACTTTACATCTTCCTCTGTGACACACGTGAACATATATTTAAAACGTATCCAAAGTTAAAACTGCTCTTTATTTGCATAAACACTAGTGGTAGAAAATACTAATTTACTGAGAAGTCCGTATAAGTTTGAATTAATGTCTCTGATGACAGAAATTCTCGACACTTTCTTTGTAATGTTATTTAATCATGTTGGCTCATTCGATCTTTACCAAACTACAGAATGTTGCACAGAGATTCAGTTCGTCTTGCAAACACATCCAGTTACACATGCAAACAATAGGGAACATCGCAACCGTGTCTATGTAGTCTGATTTCAACGTGTTCAAAATGACAAAAACCGCATGATGTAATTTCCACTATGCATATGTCAAGTCAGCTGTGTCATGGCAGAGTGACGATCAGCGGCGTAAGCAGCGGCAACACGAGTTCTCCGTTAACGACTATAAACGACTGCTTACGTACATGTTTAATTCAGTAACAGCCCACGTTTAAAAAGTTTCAGTCTGCATATTTTACCTGTAGAGTGGTTGATGCTGACAACCTGTCTCCCATCCGAGTCCGCCATGTTTAATTTCTTCGTGACTTCGCGCTGGTAAACTGATGTGAAAAGCAGTCGGGATGAATTACGCTGCCATCTAGCGATTGAAAGGAGTGAGCTGACTTTTCTATCTATTATGTATCATTTATGAACGTATGTATTATTTGTACAAGTGAAAATAGTATAAGCTGCTTGCATAACAATAAAATAACGAGTACTTGTTAACATAGTTTTAGATGGTGTCACACCGTACCCAAACATCCAAGATGAAAAACTTCCGTTCACCTCTTTTATGAAATAGATGAAACACATTCGCTTGCAACAACAACACGTTCTCGTCGTTTCGAAGAAAAAGAAAGGTAAAAAACGAAAACGTTGTTGTCAGAAGTGGGATTCGAACCCACGCCTCCAGAGGAGACTGCGACCTGAACGCAGCGCCTTAGACCGCTCGGCCATCCTGACATATTACACATAATTACGTCATCACGTTAAATAGTAATAACACAGTCGTAATAACGTCGTTTGATACGTTTAGCTGTTTTTAGTAACGTTTTATGAGTTAAAATATTGTTGTTTGTAACTTATGATTAAGTTATGCAATTAAGGATGTTATATTAGATTACTTTTAAGTATTTAAGGTATCAATAACTTGTTAAGAAATGAATTGAAATAAGCGTCCTAATGATAAAGTCACTAACAACACTAACGTTACATCAATGCATCAAACACTAAAAACGACAAACCGTGACGATCACCGGCTTAACCAACGGCAAAATAGCTAAATTAGGTTCCCTGTGAATGGTTTTAAACTCATATGTCGCTATGTGTTTACTTCTGTAACGCTACATTTTACCTGTAACGTTAGCATAGTTGATGTTGTCAACCTGTCTCCCATCCGAGTCCGTTAAATTTCATTTCCTAGCAACTTTTCGCTAGTAAACCGAGTGAAAAGGATTTGGGATCAACTACGCTCAATTGTGTCACCTTTTCACAAAAATAGTTACCTTTGACTCGAACTATTATAGAGTGATGCATTCAGTACTCATTGAAGAGGATACATCTTCGTTTCGAAGCGCTCCAGAGCCCTCTGCTGGTCAAAGGAATGTATATAATGCTAAAGAGCAACATGCTGTAACAGCTAGAGACACAAATGTTTGGAAATTACGGTCACAATTTTTTTTTTTTACAAGGGTTAGTCTCCATTCTAATATAATTATATTTACATACTAATGTAATATTTTTGCTTCTTTATATATTCCTGTGAAATATAGCTTGCTTATTTCCACAGAGGCTGTAGGCCTACGCTTTAGCAGAAGACAATTTCCATTTATGTATTCATAAATACAATTTATTCCTAAATATTTGACTGCTGGATGCTGAGATTGACTAATAAGAATGTAGTACTCCAGTGAGCTGTGTAATAAAGTATTTTACATAACAGTTCCTGTGGTACGCGAATCTAAATGAACGAGAGGCATAATTCGCCAGTCTATGGGACTTTTCAACAATTGTATCGCTTTCTAGTGTGGGTAAACACTGCAGATCTGGTCATCATACTGTTTTTTATATAAAATGATATAAATTTTATATAAAATGTATGCTAAGTGCACAATGTAGGCTATTTGTTGCTTTGCTGAACATATTCACATTAGACTAAATGTTCTTTATAAATCTATAGTAGACTACTTAGTACAGTTAACTGAAAAAAAAAATCTGTCAAGCATGGGACGTATTTTTGTGTGAAGTGAACATAATTTTTATGTCATTTTGACATTTCTTAATATTTGTGTACACTCTACGCTAAACTTTTGTGTCATGGATGAGTGTATAGTGGTGAATGGGAAACGACAACTATTTGATTATTTTTTTTTATTATTATTATTGTTTCCACAGCTTTCCAAAATAGGAAGAAAATATTCATAGATTGATTACAGCTGTCAGGAGAAAGAAAGATGTCCAATTTACAGTCACCCTGGTAATATAACACACAGAGCATATATAACAGTGCATAAATATCTTAATACAGATACAAATATCTTATTAATACTTAATATCTTAATACATTTTCTTATAAAAATTATTCTTATTATTATACATATACTATTATATTATGCTTACAACAATTACACATATTCCTATAAATATATTAATACAAATATCTTAATACCTAATACCTAAAACAAATTATAAATATAAATAATGCTGCTTCAAGGTGGAGGGATGGAAAGGCCACTAATGTCAGCCTGTTTTTTGTTGTTCTCCATCTTACTCCACAACCTGAAACAAAAACATAAATCAGTGTTATTTATCTAAATACATTACATTTAGAGCAAACGTGACTTTTAAATGTTTAAGATGATTATTTGAAAAAAAAAAAAAACATTTAGCAAATCTTAGACTCTAATCTTAGTACCATAAACCAGTCATGGAGCTGCATCTCCTCCAGAACAAGTCTCCGCTGTGGATCAGGATGTAGACAAGAGCAAATCATCTGGCAGCATTCTGTTCAAAAAGATGAGAGAGATGTCTGATTATTAACTTTACACCTTTTTATATTTAGATTTCAAATTGTATACTTTTATATTTAGAGCTCAAATTGTCAATCTTTGTTCTCTGATGAAGATCTCTCACCTTGAGACAGGTCAGGGTTGGACCAGTCATTCTTACTGATCATGTGCAGGTCTTTGTCATCTGGAAAATACCCGCACACCATCACAAACAGCAGGATCCCTAATGACCAAACTGTTGCCGGCTTTGCATGGTACCTGCCGTCGACATCAAACTCTGGTGGACAGAACATTTCTGTACCTAGAGGGAAGATATTTTATATTTAATGCATTTATACAGCAGGATGTGTTTCAGTGAGCTAAAGATCTGCTAGCAAACATACCATTGAAGGCCACGTAGGCAGAGTCCTTCATGAGCGTGCCGCACCCAAAGTTGATCAACTTGACCTCCAACGTGTCAGGGTTCACTAGGAGGTTCTCCAATTTTATATCTCGATGGAAGACGCCACGCTTGCAGCAAATGTTAGCAGCATGAATGACCTGCCACATAAAATTTCGTGCCATCCCTTCATTGAGCCTTCGTCGGAGCTTCACGAAACTAAACATGCTCATGCTTGGTATGGGCCGCTCCAAGACCATGACATAGTGGTCCGGGTCATCCTGCCAGTCCAGCAGCTTAATTATCTGTGGAACGCTGGGGCCCTTATTAGCCATGAGTGTCAGGCCAATCTCCATGGGGAGGCATTTGGGATGACCAGGCTAAAAGGAAAGAATTAGATAAACATGAATATAAGATGTCAGAAATGGAAAACAGTTACTGAGAAGCAATAATATACAGAGTGCAGGCTACTCACAGCTCTTATATATGGCATATCTGGAGTCTTTTCGGCAATTTTCACAGCCACCTGATCAACAAAGCAAAGAATTAACAATTAGAGAGGTCATTCCATTCATGAATCTGAACAGGTATGGAAAGTTTTGTAAGTAAGTAAAAAAAAAAAAAAAGAAACCTTAAGGCCATCCTTGCAGCGAGTCCCTGCATGCACATAGCCGTAGCTTCCTTCACCCAGCTTGGGGCCAAATTCATATTGCCAGAAGATGTGGCCTATTAAAAGATAAACAAATGTAGTTAGCATGAAATCAATTTTTTTATGCATTTTATAATTTATAATAACATTTTCTAATTCACAAACATGTATTATACTTACTGTTGTCCGGCTCCTCCGCTTCTTCATCTTCAGTGGAGCTAACTGGAGTGTGGACATCCTGAGGTTGCAGGACGTCCTGCTCCAGCTGTTCCTCAGCAGCGGGGAGAACTTCAGAGACTGGAGCTTCTCCATGATCATGAATCTCTACAATTTGCTGTAGAGAAGTCTGGTCTAAAGAGGGGAATACCAATAATATGAATACAATCTAATATGAATACAATATTGCTTACTCAAATTAGAGTGGTTCTTCATTTATAGGCACTTTTGAAAAACTGTGAATGTGATAATCTGTGTCTATTATGTTTTAGATTACGGCAGTAAACTTACCCTTGTCCAGTTCTTCTGTTTTGTCATCTTCAGCGGAACTTACTGGAGCATCGAAGTCCTGAGGTTGGAGGACGTCCTGCTCCAGCTGTTCCTCAGCAGTGATGAGGACTTCAGAGACTGGAGCTTCATGAAGATCATAGATCTCTACAATGTGCTGTAGAGATGGCTGATCTAAAGAGGGGAATACCAATAATATGAATAAAATATTGCATACTCAAATTACAGTAGTTTTTTATTCAAGGGCACTTTTGAAAAAATTAAATTGATTAAATCGATTTGTTTCTGAATTAAAATGTGTACTGATGGGTTTGGTAATGATACCTAACAATCCACTAGGAAAGTGAGAATTGGATTATGGCAGTAAATTTACCCTTGTCCAGCTCTTCCACTTTGTCCTCTTCAGTCAAACTAACTGGAGTGTGGACGTCCTGAGGTTGAGGGACGTCCTGCTCCAGCTGTTTCTCTAGAGTGGGGAGAACCTCAGAAGCTGGAGCTTCTTGATGATCATGGATCTCTTCAATAGGGATGTGTTGTAGAGAAGTCTGATCTAAAGAGGGAACATAATAACATAAGTTAAAAATGATGATGAGTAAAAAATTATTGAACAATTAAATTTCTTTAGACAATGTAAATCTATTTATTTCTGAATTAACATTCACAAATATTGACTGTTTTGGTAATGACACCTAAAGCTATTTATATATATATATATATATATATATATATAGTTTTTAAAGTTTTCATTTTAATTTTCAAGTTTAATTAAATTTGTTGTGTGTTTTTGTTATTTTTATTAGTCATTGTTTAGTTTTTAAATGCGTCTACATAATTTATATTTCAGTTTTAGTTTGAGTTATTTTAGTACATCAAGTTAAACTAAATCAAAATGAGAAATTTTGATCTTTTAAATATTTGATTTAATTTCAGTTGACATTAATTTTATTTAAAGTAACGAAAATAACTTTTCTGATTTTGGTTATCTGTAATTCAAATTTAATTTCATTTGTGATCTTTAAACTCTCACTCTAAAATGTTTGGGGTGATAATGATAGCAGTATCTTTTTTTTTTTTTGGTTCTGGCCCAGTGATTTTTCTGTTGTTGATTTTTGGTTATAAAAAAGCTGTACACAAGAACAACAAAAGTTTCCCTAATGAAGGAATTAAAAACCTCTGTCATCATATGTGATTTTACCATCGGCAAGGCTCCCATACGATCCCGCCTCACTTTGGTACACTTTCTCAGCCTTAGCCAGGTCGTAATTCCCAGCTCTTCGGCGAAAAATGTGAAGAAAAGATCTCCAAAACCTCTTCTTCTTTTTCTCTCGTCTCCCTGCCTCCGTTTTCCTATCAACCATCTCATCAGCACCACCAGACGTCTCATCAAGAGGATGAGGATGCATATGGTGTTCCGCCGTGATGGGCTTGTATTTGAGCAGCACACAGGGTTGGGGTTCGTGTACACGCTCCACTTTACAGGCTTTCTTTAGTCGTGAAAACAGTCCCATGATAACACAGGTTTTGTTTTTCACTCTGAAAAACAGACTATTCCGAAACTTCAACCAACAAAATGCGCAAGTGAGTTCCAAGCCTTTAAAATAGGCGACACGTTCTAATTGCTATGTGACGTCACAGGGCTCAGATGTCACGAATGCGTGACCCGTTCCTTTTGAATAATAACATTCATATCTAATGCCATAACAACGTTTGTGTGTTCTGTTTTGTAGGCCTTTATAGGTTGCAATTATGTCAAATAAATAAATGAATACATAAAAATGATATGTGGAAAAATATGTAGCTAAAATATAATCAATATTTTTTTCTAAAATATTATTCGGATATTTGTATATTTTAAAAGACCTTATAAAAAGTTTACTTTTATTACTATCAAAGTTGTCATTAGTTTTTTTGTGTGTTTCAAAATTACACAAGATTTTCTGCCTATTCGTGCTTTACTATAGGATACTACTACTACTAGGCTACTACTACTACTACTACTACTAATAAATAGTTTAGTTTACCATTCATATTGTTGGCTCAGTTAAAGATTTAAAATTGTCGTAGCAATCTCTTCTCATTTATCTCATCAAAAAATTATATCGGCAAAGAAACTTGACTCAGGTTTATTTAAAACGGTAATACATTAAACACAATAAAAAAAAAAACAAGTTGAGTTGGTATCTCATCACTTTATTTACACACCAATTCCACCTCAGGATATTTGGTGAAAATAACTTATAAGATAAAAAAACTGAATACATAGGCTTTATACATTTTAGTACAGTTAACTCCAAAATCAACACTTGTTGACTTAACATTAGAAATGTTAAGCTATGGGATGTGTTTTTGCAAGAAGTGTACATACATTTTGTTTAAATATTTGTGATGATGGATTATTGTGATGTTTTATCAGCTGTTTGGACTCTCATTCTGACGGCACCCATTCACTGCAGAGGATCCATTGGTGAGCAACTGATGCAATGCTAAATTTCTTCAAATCTGTTCTGATAAAGAAACAAACTCATCTACATCTTGGATGACATGAGGGTGAGTAGTTTTTAATGTTTTAGTAACATTTTTGTTTACTTTTGCAGAACAAACAGTTTTGATATTGTGTTGTTGTCATTATGACGTAGAACCAGTTGAGAACCACTGTCTTATACAATTAACTAATGTTTCTAGTTTAAGAATAGATATTGAAACAGAGACAAAGGTAGGTGTCTGCCTGCTTCTGCTGTACTGTATCAAATGAAACCAAGCAGATCATTCCAGACTCTGGGTATAATCCATAAACAGTCAGAGAAGGAGTGACCTTACTCTTCTCATCCAATCTCAGTACCTCTGGCAGTCTCATCTCTTCTCTGTTTGTTACACAGCAGTGTCAGTGATGCTTGAGAGCACTTGTCCTGTAAAAACACCGCTTGTCCATCTGACACACACACACACACACACACAGGGACATTGTGCATGATGCAGGTACAAACAGACTATTTTAGTGCATTCATATTTGGTTTATTTCATGAGTTTAATACTTGAGTGCTTTAAGGCTTGCTGTTAATGGAGAGCTCGAACCCGAAACTGAACTCAAGCACTTCTCATAAATAGGGTACAAAAGAAAACTCTTATTTTTTCCTTCATCAGTCAGTAAAACAAGGCGCTTAACCTTTAAAAAATGTTGATAATTAACTGAGTGGGTTCTAACTAAATTCTAAATTGTATGTACACTTTTCACTATAAATTTTTTCTAACAATAAAATGCAAATTATTTCATTATTTAATAATTTATCAAATAGAATTAAATAGACTATTTTAAGTATACAATCAATACAATTCAGAAAGTGCACGGATTAAGCACACTTTTTTTTCACAAGGGCAATGAATGACAAGCTCAGGGACTAAATTATTATTGTAGAAAGAATAATTAATAACTATTATAATTAAGAAGGAGAAAATGAACACAACATTGAAAAGGAAAAGAGTTTATTGAATTTTAGAAGAAATAAAAGACAATTAAATCATGAAAAACTTTAAAGGGTTAGTATTTTAAATTACAAATATCAGTCTTTACTGAATGACTCTCTTATAATCTTTGCTCTATGTTGGCTGTATTCACGACGCAGTAGCTGGTTGAAGGGGACCAAACCTCGCAGAAACACCTGACTTGGTTCCATTTGACCAGCCACAGCAAAGCGTGCTGCTTCAAAAAGAGAGAATGGCAGGCAGAGGGAGGAAGATTAACGGAGCTTATGTTGACAAAGTTCAGCAAGTCATTCTTGCTGCTTACCTGTTGAGAAGACAAAGGAAAAATTTAATAATAATAATTAACAAAACGAAATCAACTTGGCAACAGATAGCCCCGTTTACAAACGTTTCTTTAGTAAAATGTCTATTTATTTTCTGTGCTGTTCAGTGAGTGAACATTGCCACATAACATGGCGTTGTTAATTACGGCCTTTTTGCTTAATGTTCTGATAGTTGGGAAAAGAAGACTCTAGTGCCTTCTTTAATAAAACCCATAAGGTTTGTAGCTCTCAGAAGGATTAGTGAAGTGAGGGACAGCTGTACTCTGTCAATCTGCCCTGGATCTTCAGTAGCTATGGGTGAGTGAGAAATGATCATGGTGTGGATGTCCCAAACGTGTGCCTATGGCCAGCCAACTTACTAAAACAACAGCTTTACCACCTGATCCAGAATAGTTCATGCAGCTCAAATGATTCTTGTCATCTTACAATACAAAATGACACAAATGTATATCAGTTTTGGGGTTAAAACTGTTCAGTTTAGGATTAATGAATCATTTTATATCCATCATGATGTGTTTTATTTGCATGCTTCAGTCCTGTGGTGATGGATTCCCCCTGAAACCACACACTTCCTTACATTCCATAACTTGAATATTCATATGGGCATATAAGGAAGCATGTCATCACACGGGGCACATTTTAGTTTCCTCACAGAATAGACAAAGTTCTAAGGAAAAATGCATAGGCTGTACATAGAGATCTTTTTTTTTAAACAATGTATTTATTTATTTTTCTGCTTCATAACTATATGAAGTTATAGAGAACGTCAAAGCAAAATGCTGGATAACTCCAAAGTGTATCCAGAAATATTGTCCAGAAAACCCAAAAAGCAGTATTTAGCATTCCTTCACAACAAACATTTGTTGCTCACTTAAAAAAAAAAAAAAACTCTCTTGAATAAGTAATATTACAGCTCAAATGCAAAGAAAATCTGAATTTACCTGTATGTAGCTATCTCCTCCTTTCCATCATATTTTTTTTTGTGTTGACAAGTGTCCATAGACAAGGAAATACATGGAGGTTAGCCAGCCAAGCAGGAGAGGACTAGCACATCTAGCACTCGAACATCTTTCTCACATTTAAATAGATCAGAAGGTTTCTCATTCTGCCACATGGAAAGCTCAAAATGGGCAAACTGCCCCTTTTTTCCTCCTTCTTGATATAGGAGACTGATATACAGTAGATCAAAGACAAGCTATGACACCTCAGGTGAAAACGCAGTAACACGCCCATATCTCCATTTCCTTTATCAGCACCATTTCCAGTGGCAGAGGTGTAAAATCTTCCATTTGCTGCCTCATAAAACAGAGATGTCACCCAGCATCTCAGTCCAAATCAAAATGGAGCTATATATATATAATATACATAGCTTCTATCTCATTAGAAAGAATTGGAAAAATTCAAAGAAGAGATCATTTTAATTCTGATAAATTGCAGGTTGTTCATCCCAGACATGGAATGGGTAAGTGTTTGTCTGCTCTTATTTAATCAAAAATAATTTGATATTTAATCTTCACTGCCATGCCAATAAAGAATGAATATATATATATATATATATATATATTAACAAAAAAGAACAAAAATAGTTTAAAGAAGTAAAAAAAAATGTCAAATTAATTCTTAATATCTTGTAAAGACTATTCAAGTTCAGAAAAAAACATTGCCTATAGCCAACCCAATCTACAAACAAATGAAAACTCTCCCCACACCTTTCTGTTCCCATCTTTCCTCTTCTGCTGAGTGCTACAGTGTATCGTCCTCTTTGCATGACTGGTGGATTCTGCCCAGACATGGCCACATGCCCCTGGCCTTTTCAAGCGCTCAGCCTCCCTTATACTCCCCCCTCTGCCCCTCAGTCTTCCACCTGTTGGTGTCCTTTAGAAGCCAGGGCCTCTCCTATGCCTGCTGTCCAACCCAATCAGGGCCGTGACAGGGGAGAGCGAGCCTGTGAAATCACACCTCAGCTGTTCACACTCGCCTTGAGACACCCTACACCCACGGCTCCCCTTTTTATACCCAATTTCAATGGCTCCTTTAGGGAGAGAGAAGAGAAACCAGGAAACAACTGTGGGCAAGTGACTTCTGTACAATAGTGGGTTAGTAGTCACAGCTGAAACAAGCTAGTGTTACTACTGTCTGGGATTTGATAAGCTAGCGGGTTTTAGGCTCAAGGCTGGAAAGATTTGTGATCAAGATGCTTCAGTTTACTTTGATAAATGGCAAACATTACAAGCACAGTTTTTCTGAGCATCAACAGTAATGTTTAAATGACAACAAATGTTTCTGGACTTTTATTTTGTAGCATTTTACATTAAAATGATGTATAGCTAACAAAGCACTGAGATGATATTCTAACTTAATAAAAATATAGTCTTTACAGTGGGGCCCAAAAGTCTAAGACACCTACTGAAAATGCTCATAATACAGTTTTTTTGTTTTGTTTTGTTTTGTTTTGTTTTGTTTTGTTTGTTAAACAACAACTGGAAAAGATACACTGAAAACATGAATTATGTGTTTGTGGTGATCATGTTATATAGCAAGATGATGATTTAAATATAAATATACATTATATATATTAAAATGATTAATGATGAAAATGATGAAAATTATTTATTAACAGATTAATAAATAATTTTAAAACAAAAGTGTTGCGTTTATAATTTTGTTCAGTATATATATATATATATATATATATTCTTAATTCTTATATATACAGTATATATATATATATATATATATATATAAGAGTTAAGGATACAATTTATTGCATTTATTTGATCAAAAATACTCCAAAAACAGTAATAATGTTATAATAACAATAATACAATTTTGAAACAACAGCGTTACAATTTAAAATAACTGTTTTATATATATTTTCAAATGTAATTTATTCTTGTGATGGCAAATGTCAGATGATTCTTCAGAAATCATGCTAATTTGCTGATTTGGGTGCTCAAGAAACATGTTTATTATCAGTGTTGAAAAGAGTTGTGTTGCTTAATATTTTTGTGGAAACCATGATACATATTTTCAGGATTCTTTGATGAATAGAAAGATCAAAAGAACAGTATTTATTTGAAATAGAAATATTTTATTTTATCTATACACACATTAATATATATAATATAATATTCAAAATTCAGTCATACAACAGTTGTCACAGACATGAAAATTCATCATAAAGCATAAAAAAACTTTATACAGACTTGATGTGAGTTGTTAAAAATGGATGATCCTCATTTGATACTCTTATTAGTTTGATGAACTGTCTGGTTTTGCACTGTGCTTGACCACATGATTTCATGAGCCACCCACAGAATGAACCCGACCCAGTTCTATGGAGGAAATGGGAGAGGTCTGGTACATTTTCCCCTGCAACAAGCATGCCAGTACCCCTGAAGTCAGCACCTGTGTTCTAAAAGAAGCCCAGGCAACAGGAGACCCAGGGACAGAGATGAGGCTTACTCTGAAACCCAACACTCTGCACCCTTTTAACAGCATTAAACTACCACAAATAGCCAGCAGCATTGCTCTTCTCAGGAATAGTACCATGCATGCTCAACAATTACTGTTTCCTGTGGCTGCACATGACAGTAACAAATTAGACATTTCCATCTATATCATTACAGAGGATTACAACATATGCCGCCAGTAATAACCACAGGTCATTACACCTGTTAGTGAAGATATTTTTGCTTCTAAAGCTAAGAATATGCCGTAATTTCCCATAATCTTAAATTATTTACTGTTCAAATGAACATTGGGTTAAAAACAGAATCCATACAAGACATATAAAAATGTAAAAATGAAAAATCCACCATGATCAGTTGTCATTTTCAGTAGCCAATCCCATGGAAGCTGTGAAACAATTGTAAGTGTGTGTCTTTAAAGCACTACGGAAACAATACAGAGCAAGTGTTCACTGGTGTCAATGGGAAAATAGAGAACGAGAGAGAGCAAGACAGAGAGAGAATGCTCAGTGTTTGAGGAGAACGTAAGCTCCAAATCTGACCGCTCTTGTTTATTTTTAACACAGGCAGTCAAGCTGGGCCCCACAGTGCTAATAACTTTGTTTCTCTCTGACACTAGCATTTGGCCAGCAGCATCCCAGTTTATTCTAAGAGGTCATATAGCGCTGTCTTTTTCCGGAGGCTATACAATTTTTCAGGCAGTGCAATTTAAAGAGCTGATTCCCAGGACAGAAACGCAGAGCACAGGACTTGAAGTAGCTAGCTATAATCTTTTTTACATTTCTGCTCCATTGCATAGAAACAATGATACTGTGGTTGTTGTGTTGAATGGAGCTTATTAATCATATAACCACAGTTATACATATGAACATCCATGTTTTCACCCATAACTAAATCACCCATAACCCTTACTACTGTTGAGAAATAATTCCTTTCTTTCACTCAGACCCTTAATCTAGAGGCCTTTTATGACAGATAAATGCAAAAGGTTGTGAATCATGTTCAGTCCCACATAGGATAATAACTTGACAGAAATTATGAGAGAAATGTATTAACATTGTACATTAGAATGTGCATATTGAAGTAATAATAACAATAGTAATACAATTTATTAAATGTATTTTTTAAGGAATATCAAATAATATCAATAATGTTTCATCCATGTTTAAATTTAAACTGTAAACCTTTGTTATGCAGCACTTTGTTTGCCCAAAAATTAAAGCAATTGTTCAAATTTCATTTGATTACACTTTAAAAGATTAAATTGTTAAAGTTTTATGCATTCAATTGATAACCACATTTTGATAATAAATTTATATAATATCATAAAACACAGAATCCATAAAAATTAAATCAGACAACACAGAATTTCAGAAAAATTGTTGTTAAAACAAAAGTTGTTAAAGTTTTATGAATTTAATTGATTAGACATATTTCTGATTGTTAAAATTTAATTAAATCATTAAAATGGAACAAAAAAAGGAAAAATAAAATAAAACGGAATTTGAGAAAAAATAAAATGTATTTCTTAGGACTCTATACAGTCCCACTTTATATTAGGTGTTTTAACTACTATGTACTTGCAATGTATTTACTGTTTTCATGTTTAATTGCAAAACACTTTTGCTGTTATTGAGGTTGGATATGGTTAGGAACAGGATTGTTGGTATGACTAGGTTTAAGAATGGGTTAAGGAGTAGAAGTAGGGTCAAAAGTGTAATTATAGATGTAATTACATGCAGATATTTTTTTAAATATATGCACAATGTCAAAACATATGTACAAAATAAATGCACTGTATCAAATGATTAATTTAAATCTTAGTATATAGTAATAAAAGACACTTAAATATGCAGACAGAAGCATGGCACTAGAAAAGCCAAGGTCAATGCTCAAACAGTAAAGCATGGTGCTAGCAACGCCAAGGACATTGGTTCGATTCCCAGGGAAACCAAGAACTGATTTAAAAAAAAAAAGAAAATTAAATGTATACCTTGAATCAGAAAAAAATCTTCCAAATGCATAAATGTAAATGTAATGTGGGTCCACTTGGTTTCTTAAAACACTGGAAGATCATCTGTTTAATCCGGAAAAGTAAACTAATGTTTTAGATGAATGACAAATATGTGACCCTGGACCACAAAACCAGTCATAAGGGTCAATTTTTCGAAATTGAGATTTATACATCATCTGAAAGCTGAATAAATAAGCGTCCCATTGATGGTATGGTTTGTTAGGATAGGACAATATTTGGCTGAGATACAACTATTTGAAAATCTGGAATCTGAGGGTGCAAAAAAAAATCTAAATATTGAGAAAATCGCCTTTAAAGGGGTCAACAAAGCCCCCTCCTTTGACAAGCGCAGTCTGCTCTGATTGGCCAGCTGACCCAGTGCATTGTGATTGGCTGAACATCACAAGCACGCGTCGGAAATGTAACATATAAAGAATATCTCTTTGGATTTGAGACTTTAGTCTTTGCAACTTTACAGATCTTCTTTATGCACCAAGAGCTCGTAACACTCCAAAGAGAAAGAAAAAATTTTAATCGCATCATATGACCCCTTAGTTGTCCAAATGAAGTTCTTAGCAATGCATATTACTAATCAAAAATTAAGTTTTGATATATTTATGGTAGGTCATATTTATGGTATGGTAAAATAAAAATCAATAATTTTGACCCATATAATGCTTTTTTGCCTATTGCTAAAAATATACCCAAGCGACTTAAGTCACATATGATGTTTAAAAGAGACAGAGGGATATTTTAGACCACCTGGGAAAGCATAAATGCAGTTTAAAAGGAACATGATCAAATTTGTTTACTTAAAAAGATAGTTCATCCAAAAATTAAAATTCAGTCAAAATTTACTCACCCTCATGTTGTCCCAAACCTGCATGACTTTCTTTCTTCTGTGGAACATAAAAGAAGACATTATGAAAATATCTCTCTCTGTGTGCGTGTTTTCCCCGAGTACACATTGAATGTCATTGGGGTCGCACTGACTGGAAAAATACTTTAAATATTCATCAAAATATCTTCTTCCACAGAATGTCTTGTTGTGAAGAAGAAAGTAAGTCATTCAGTTTTGGAATGGGTAAATGATGACGGAAATGCAGTTTTGTGTGTGTGTGTGTGTGTGTGTGTGTGTGTTTGATACATGTGATTTCTTGTGTAATATGAAAGTCATCAATACACATTTAAAGGTGGAGCTGGTTAAGGCACAACATAATTCTTCAGCTTTAAAAGTGTTGTCCTTCTGTAGGTATGACAGTTGCTGAGGTTGACACAGCTGTCTGTGAGTGTCTGGTGCAGCTCTGTGAAGAATGGGAATAGAAAAGGTCAAAGGACACTTGCATTTCAGTAGATGTCAAAACAGGTGCTAGCAACTGAGAGGTACACAGCTTACTCCCTGCTCCACAAAGATGCTCTTTGAATAAAGACAAATAATTTAGTATTATGTTTTTATTGGTTATTTATTCGCAATTCACATTTCATGTGAGAAGCATTTCTGTGATTTGCTGTTAAGTATAAAATCTCTGACTAGCTGCTGAACACTTTCACATGTATTTTTCCAGTCACAAGTAGGGTACAGTTTTAGTAAATGAAGGCTAGATTTTATTAAACAGCAGACCAAATGGTCATATGGCAGGAAATGCACTCTGACCCCATCCTGTCACTCCTTAAAAGACCCACATGAAACAGGCAGGGTGTCAAAATAGGATATGGATTGGTTCAACTGGTGTCAGCAATCTCACTGAAAAGCAGGGGTTCCCAATGAATTAACATGTTAGCATTGGTGGTCAGGGTAAAGTTGGGGTAACTAGGTCAAAACCGACATAATTGTACTGCCTGACAAATGAACGAAGAATAATAGGTGTGTGAAAATCAAGGATTCTACTTTCAAGACTATTTACTGCAGCCTGAAGCTGTGACATGCGACATTAAAAAGTAATGTGATTGTAGTATAGTCAGATCAGTGTTAAGAAAATAATTCACAATAATCATCAAATGGTCTACTTTTTTGTTACTGCATCATCATTCTGGGTTTCACAGCTGTCTAAAACAATTATCACGTTTGATCCTTCACATGCACATAAAGACAGACTCACATGTAAAAGTAAACATGCATTATACAGAATAGAATTATTTATATTTTCATTGAGCATCATCAACTTAAAAAATATTCTTTAAGATAATCTTTTAAACAACCTAAACAAGGTTGCTCTGTTTTACAGTTGTATTGTCACATGACTTTAGTTACTACAGATGGTCACAGGTCACTGTTTCTCTAAATGTCAGCTTAAGGTAGAAGAAACCTTATTAAATATCTTTGTTATTCTTAGAGGGTATTCTTATGCAATATACAAGGTGTCACATTGGACAATATCTGTAACTTTGAATTATTTTCTGTATTTCATTGAAAGTTTTCCACAGCACTGCTAGAAAATGGGTTGTTGTACACATTATATATTTGATCAAACATAATAGCCTATGTTTTATCACTAAAAAAAAAGAAAAACATGGGAGTGCGCATTGATAAATCCCGTTAAAATGTGTTTTAAACAAGCATAGATTACAAGCTTTTTATTCGAGGTACAGTATGTTTCGTTAAAAACGAATATCAGCTATTGTGTTGGCTATTTGTAGATTTATTGTCAACAAAGCAGTTGTATATCAGCAAGGGTTGGTCGAAATAGTAGGATTTTGATGAGAGCTGCGGACCAGTGTTGCCAATTTGGGGATTTTGTCGCCAGATTTAACTACTTTCTCATTGTAGCTGCGACTTTTTTTTTTTTTTTGCGACAATTAGCTATTTTAGCTATATTTAAATAAAACTAGCGATTTTTTGGAGATTTTTAATTTTTTACTTGGCCACACCTTGCCGTAGGCCCGTGACCTCTCACGTTTGCTCTCAATCATGCCAACGAGTCTGCGCAGTGAACACACCAGTACGCCATGCCTGCCATGACGCACACCACAATTTCATTATAGGCATCAATCAAGATGCCTGAGAAAATAGTGCATCATCGTGTCATGTGTGCTGGGATGCAGTATTTTGCACTTACTTTGTAGTAATAGAGTGTGTTGACTGAAATAAGTTTGTATGAATAAAGTTTTTGTTTTTGGAGAATCATAATATCTCTTATCTGTTGTATTTGAGCAGGACAGGGATGCACTTTGGTGACACATAAAACAAATTCCCAACATTGTGTCTTTTGTGTCTTTCCATCATTTCCATCATGTTTGATGTGCTTGCAGATCACAAGCATTTCCTAATTTCACTTCAGAATTTTTTGTTATATTTAATCTTTTGTTATATTTTTTATACTGTTATCATTTGTAAAGTGTATATATATATATTTACTCTCCTTTACCTTTACCAAATTTACCTGTATTTATTTTGTTTTCATATTTGGCGACGTTTTGTGAAAAATGGAGACTTTTGAGGGTGGTTCTAGAGATTTTCTGAGGGAGGGGTTTGGCAACACTGCTGCGGGCTGTGTAACTTCATATGTTTACTACCGGGCAAGATGGCGGCGCCCACGTAACGACAGCGCGGAGCACGCTGAGTTTAGAAAACAAGCCTTATTTTTCTTGAGAATTCAATCTGAAAACAAATTTAAACACCAACTGAACAAACGAAAG
The DNA here is from genome assembly GCF_001515605.1 of Sinocyclocheilus anshuiensis. Taxonomy (NCBI): domain Eukaryota; kingdom Metazoa; phylum Chordata; class Actinopteri; order Cypriniformes; family Cyprinidae; genus Sinocyclocheilus; species Sinocyclocheilus anshuiensis. The sequence continues at coordinate 1,354,528 of NW_015546234.1, read as the reverse complement.
TTTTTTTTCGGTCGATCGCCTACATTGTATCGATTAATTTATCATGTTGCACAGCGCATTGGAATCTGAAAGAGCTGTGAAATGTTCACGAGCATTCATGTGTGTTTAGAGCTGCTGGTTATCGTGTCGATAGAGACAAATCACGGGGAAACATAAGACCATTGATGCTTTTAGTGGAAGTATAAGCAGTACAGTAAAGGAATCGCAGGCATGCGGTGTGTGAAGGCATTGCAGCTCACCCTTGCGGTCGTCAAACCAGATGCTGTGGCCCATCCCCTCATTCTGGAGGTGAGATGACACTACACTGCACCTGTCTGATTATATAAATAATTAAAGAAAAATTCAACGAACTGTGTGGAGTCTACATTGCATACATCATGTGGATGTGCTATTTTTGAGTCCCCCCTTGACAGAAGCAACTGAAATTCAGTAGGGGTCTGTGACTTGTTAAAAGGCTTATATCTTAGTAATAAGATTTTGATTATAAACTCCAATTACTACATGAAAGTGTATTTTCTCTAACAGTTGTTTTGTATTTGCTATTTTGTAGCAAATTATTCATTTACTTGGGTAGTTAAACCAATATTGAAAATGCTGTCATTATTTACTAAAAGGTAGTTCCAAACCTTTATGACTTTTTTCCCTGCAAAAAAAAAACCATAAGAAGATATTTTGAAGAATGTTGGTAACCGGACAGTTTTGATGAGCTTTGGCTGTCATTGTACAGACAAAAAACACTGACTTATATATGTGTGTGTGTGATTATGTATTCAAATGAGAGCAATAAAAATTAAACACTTACTAAAACTGCATGTCGTGTGACCATTAATCAACATCAGAGAACTATGAACATGCAAATGTGAAGTATGAAATGCAAAATAATTAGAAATATTATAAAAATGAATTATATAAATCTAGAAGTTTCAGGGGGTACTTCAAGTAAATATTTTAGGTTAAAGGCTGACAAAAAAAGTTTGGGAATCCCTGGCTTACTTCATATAGTTACTTACCCCGCTATAAAAAAAAATTAAACCTATCATGAGCAATATTCACTGGAGTAACAAGTGTGACAACTAGCCCCAGTCTCCCCTATACCCATCCTGCTGAATGTTACCCTTTTAATGAAGAAAGATGGATGTCTTGTTGTAACTCAAAATATGTGGAGGCTTAAAGCTACATAATCATTTGTCTTTACTATTAAAACAAGCCAATGTCTCGCCTGATTTAATTTCCGCTGTCTGTTGCTTTAAAGAGATGAAGGTGCTTTTAATTAGTAACAATTTCCTCATGCAACGTGGTTTACAAACTGAAGCCCTGATTGCTTTAATTTACACCACCGAGACTAAACCTCTTAATTAACTATTTTTATTTCTATGCTAAGATCCTTTGTCGTCTTGTTGTTGAGGGCAAACATGAAATGAAAAGACCTACAGCAAAACTGCAACAGGCTTCCATTAGCATAGCAATGCATTTTCACAGACAATGAGTTTTAGTTTTAAGAGATGCAGATGGGCACAGGAGCACAGAAACATTTGAATATAATATTTCTTTTCATTTCAGGCTCTTCATCAGAAGATTCTCGAAAACTTAATTATTGTCAGAAAGAAGGATCTGATGTGGAGAACAGAAGATTCAGAAAAGTTTTATGCTGAACATGCAGGTAGAAAAAGATCGTTCTTCCTATAATATCCACTGCATGAATGAAAAAGGTCTGTGTTTGTAACAGATCGAATGGTTAAGTACATGTGTGGGTGGGTGTCCGTGTGATGCGTGATTTTAAACAGGGTGAGTCATAGTAAAGGCTTCACATAATGTTGACACAGCATGTGGAGAGAGAACATGGTACTCAGTCTCAGCTTATCATACATATCCTGCATCCAAAGAAAAGCAGCTGCCTCACATTCATATGTCTGTATTATGTATGCAAGAGCAGTTTCAGCTTATCATACATATCCTGCATCCAAAGAAAAGCAGCTGCCTCACATTCATATGTCTGTATTATGTATGCAAGAGCAGTTTCAGCTTATCATACATATCCTGCATCCAAAGAAAAGCAGCTGCCTCACATTCATATGTCTGTATTATGTATGCAAGAGCAGTTTCAGCTTATCATACATATCCTGCATCCAAAGAAAAGCAGCTGCCTCACATTCATATGTCTGTATTATGTATGCAAGAGCCTTTTCAGACCATATTAACCATAAACCACATCAACCTCGTTGGCTTATTCCTAGTGGATAAATTGATCAAAAGATAAAAGATAAGCAGCAGTTTATTTTTGGATATCATCCCTGACTGTTTTTATTTTACAGGACGTTTTTTCTATCAAAGACTGGTTGAATTCATGTCAAGGTAAATGTTTATTGTCATTTCTCCACTAATCATTCAAGTGCTTATGGTTAATGTTTTTGTAACACTTATTTGATATAATGGCTCTCTGAAGGAGCTAGAAGGAGGTTTATATTCACAGGTATATTTTTATATGCAGGATTGTGGACATATATTTGTATGTATGATTAAATAATTTGAAGCTTTAAGTTGTAGATCTATCTATTGATCTAATATATATGAAACAATATATGTATAAATAATATATATATATATATATACATATACTATATATATATATATACATATATATATATATATATATATATATAATATAATATATATGTGTGTGTATTTTCTGTTTCATTTTAATTTAATTTTGTGTCAGGCACAGTGTAGAATTACAGAATAGATTACATTTTGAAATTATGAAAACAGAAAAGTTGTTTTAAATTGTAATAATATTTTACAATATTACAGTATTTTGTGTTATATAAATGCAACCTTGGTGAGCAAGACTTCTTTTAAAAACATTACAAAAAATGTTACTGACCCTAAACTTTTGAGCGGTAGTGTATTTTAAATTATTGTGAAACTACAGATGCTGTATGCTGTACTGCTGCTCTTCCTCTCAAAAAGAATAATTAATGCAGATATATGTTCTCTCATCTGTGGAGAGGGACATCAATGGTCGTTGTTAATGTAGCGGTTGATCCAGTTTAGACAGTGAGGCTTAGAGAGTGATGTTACCATGGCACCCTTTCCTCAGAACATGTCTTTGTCTGTGAAAGATAAAACATTAGCACAGCGCTCGAACTGACCTATGTCTTTTAGTCTACGTCAGAGTCATTTAAAAATAAGAAGCTGATTATTCCTAAGCTTTTAGTTCCATTTGTGTGCCAGCAGTGCCACTAAGGCAGTACTGCTCATCTTTTGTGACTAGTCCTGAATATACTATTAACGTCATATAAGACAAAAAAAAAAAAAGTTTCTTTTGGATTCAATTCTGTTTAGCCATCTGTGCGAACACAAGGTTGTCACAGCTCCCTGTGTAATCCTGCTATTCACTTATATTCCCACAATAGTGGCCCAATGAGAGCATACATCCTAGCCAGAGAAGACGCTATCACTCACTGGAGGGGGATGATGGGTCCAACAAAAGTGTTTAGAGCTCGCTTCACTTCACCAGACACCCTGCGGGGCCAATACGGGCTGACTGACACCAGGAACACTACTCATGGTTCAGGTAGAGTAACACTGAACACTTAAAGGGTTAGTTTACCCAGAAATGAAAATTCTGTCATTAATTACTCACCCTCGTGTTGTTCGAAACCCGTAAGACCTTTGTTCATCTTCGGAACACAATTTAAGATATTTTTGATGAAATATGAGGGCTCTCTGACCCTCCCATAGACAGCAAGGTAACTACCACGTTCAAGGTCCAGAAAAGTAACAAGATGATCGACAAAGTAGTCCGTGTGACATCAGTGGTTCAACTGTAAAGTTACGAAGCTACGAGAATATTTTAAGCAAAGAAAACAAAAATAACGACTTTATTCCACCAAAAATGAAAATGCTGTCATTAATTACTCACCCTCGTGTTGTTCGAAACCCGTAAGACCTTTGTTCATCTTCGGAACGCAATTTACGAAGCTACGAGAATACTTTTTTGCGCAAAGTAAACAAAAATAACGACTTTATTCCACATTTTCGTCTCTACTGCGTCACTTTGGTGATTCATGGTGATTCTGCGTCATGGTACTGTTGTGAACGCGCGTCCGCAAGTGACGCAGTAGAGACGAAAATGTGGAATAAAGTCGTTATTTTTGTTTACTTTGCGCAAAAAAGTATTCTCGTAGCTTCGTAACTTTACAGTTGAACCACTGATGTCACACGGACTACTTTGTTGATCATCTTGGTACTTTTCTGGACCTTGAACGTGGTAGTTACCTTGCTGTCTATGGGAGGGTCAGAGAGCCCTCAGATTTCATCAAAAATATCTTAAATTGTGTTCCGAAGATGAACGAAGGTCTTACGGGTTTGGAACAACATGAGGGTGAGTAATTAATGACAGAATTTTCATTTTTGGGTGAACTAACCCTTTAACAGTTAAAGGAATAGTTTTAAAAATTAAAATTAGCTAAAAATGTACTCATCCTCAGGCTATCCAAGATGTAGATCAGTTTGTTTCTTCATCACAACTGATCTGGAGAAATTTAAATCACTTGCTTGGATCCTATGTAGTGAATGGGTGCCATCAGAATGAGAGTCAAAACAACTGAAAAAAACATAAAAGTAATTACAAGTAATCCACATGACTTCAGTCGATCAATTAACATACTTTGAAGTGAAAAGCTGAATGTTTATAAGAAACAAATCCATCATTAATGTGTTATAACTTTAAAGTTGAAACTGTTGCTTCTGGACAAAATGCAAGACCTCTATCCATAATACCGCTTCCTCCAGTACGGACGCAACGGTTTAAAGTTAAAAACATGTTAACGGTGGATTTGTTTATTACAGACATGCAACTTTTCACTTCTCAAGATGTTAATTGATGGAGTTGTGTGGATTACTTGTGGATTATTGTTAGTGTTGTTTTTATCAGCTGCTTGGACTCTCATTCTGACGGCACCCATTCACTGCAGAGGATCCATTGGGAAGCAAGTGATTTAAATTTCTACAAATCTGTTGTGATCTACATCTTGGATGATCTGAGGATGAGTACGTTTTCTGCAAATTTTCATATTTGGGTCAACTGTTCCTTTAACTGGCTAAATAGACTAGATCAAATAAATATCGAAACAGTTAATAACCTCTCTAGAAAAGGCCTAATGAGTGTTTGTTTTAAAACTCTAAATAAATCCTAAACCATAACACGGATTTTACAAAATAAAGACTAATTTCTTAAATATTTTAAATGATAAAAATATTCTACTATTCTAAAGTTTCAACATTTTCTTTCTTTCAGATTCAGTTGAATCTGCCAAGAGAGAGATTTCATTTTTCTTTCCAGAATTCAATGCAGATGAGTGGATGTCGAAGGAAGAGCCACGTTTTAGGTTGGGACTTATTGAATATGATGAGGAGAGACAAATTCATACTCTCCAGGACACATGCTGATCACTGGTCTGATGGTGCTTTTACAGGACTACATGAATATGACTTTCACCAGATGTTTCAGCATTTGATGTTTTCTTTGCATTGCCATGTTACTCTTTTGTGACCACAAAATATCTCCACCGCAGCTCTGCCAACACTATTCTATTCATTTGTATGTGTTTTATATGTATGTATAAATTAATATTTGTTCTAGCTTTGTAGTAGATGTCAATAAATGTTTACCTCAACGTAGCAAACTCTAAACAGTTCTTTTTTAAGTTACACAGTATCCCTGTTATGATATACTAACAGAATATAGTTAGGACTGCAAAGGTGTAACAGTGGGAATTTAAAATATATAAAGAGGTTTTTGAAACAGCATTCCTTTCCATTTAGGAAAATTTGTAAATTTTGTAATGATTGTTGAATGTCCATTTGACACTTTTAAGATTCCTTAAAACAGTGAGGGTTTTGATTTCAATTATGAGATTCCTTTGAGAAACCCCCAAAAATAATTGTAAAATATCCTGACAACCACATTATTCTTTAGATTAACTTGACATTTTACATTAAGGCTCAATTAATTAACATTAGTTATTGCATTAGGTATCAGGAACTAACAATGAACAATACATTTTAAAGTTTTTTATTCATTGTTACTTCAGTTAATTATAAACCATTGCTCAAAAAATATTTAGGCTTATATATTCAAGATTTTAATTTTTAATTTATAAAATTTCCATCCATTTGGATTAAACTGTTTTAATATTAATAAACAATATGATGAATATTTATCAGTCATACATGAATGAAACAAGAATGAGATTTATGTAATAGTATTAAAGCAAATATGTTTTAAATGCGCAATAACCAGGTTTATAAATTCATCATCACTCAATTAAATGTATTAATTGCATACAGTTTAACTAATTGAATCTTGCTTGTTCCACAACTAGCATTATTTGAACCATATTCATACTTTTTAACTGATTTTATCCTATTTGTTTTCAAAATCAACCGATTTAATGCCAATTTTAAGGAATTTGAAAATACGACTTTAAATAAAAATTGATTAGAATTCACAATAATAACCTATGCCAAGTGTACCTAATGTTATTGTTTACAAATGAGTAATAAATATAAAATAAAAATACAAATATTAGTATATGTAGAAATTAACATTAACCTATATTAATAAATGCTGTAAAAGTATTGTTCATTGTTACTTCATAATACCTAATGAATTAATGTTAATATATAGAACCTTTTTGTAAAATGTTAATTCAGAGACTGAAGCAAGAGAAAGATTGGGATACAGTAATAGTTATTATGCACTTCCAAATTACCACAATAGATATTTAATTACTCAACAATAAACATCATCTTCCAGTCAGTAAAGCAGTGATATATCAAACAATATTGGAATAACAAAACAGAGCTGCTTTATATTCTTGCATACTACCTTTCGCAGTAGTGCTAGCTTGCTACAGAAGCTGTAATTAGGTTTTGAACAAATGTTTGCACGTGTACCCCAAAAGGCTAAAGGCAACAATAGTGTGGTAGTAAGAGCCCTGATTTTCAAATTCAAAATCAAAATTAAAGCAGTACATCAACTTCAAGCCACCCTTTTTCTGGGAAAAAATGTGTGTTGTTGGTATGTTTTTTTTTAACTATGCAAGTATAATTTTTATACTTTTCACAAAATCAATCAGCCAGTCGTTAAGGGTCCACCTATCATGTGCTTTAAGTGTAAGTACAGTAGATGCTTTTACTAAGATTCTTTTTGTTGGCATCAAAAAATATATATATTTTGACAGACATTACAGTGGAAAGATGTACATAAAAAATAGACCCGGATGATTGTAACCACTCTAAGTTCGTCTGCCTTGGGAAAGCTAGCATGTCTATGACATAGTGATAACACTCGTTGCCTTCTCTAGTGCAGCTTAACCAGGTCTCGTCCCATTCGTCGATATTTGTGATATCACAAATCCCGGAAAATATGTGTTGTAGTCCAAACGAGTCGTTCGTTGTAGTTTTTGAAAAGTGATTTCTGTTAAATAAAATATCTCCTTTTGAAGTGGACTTTGAGCTTTGCAGATCTTTTTTATGTTCAAACAGCAACATTACAGACTAACTAAAGTTGAAAAAGTGAAAAAGCATAATAGGACCCCTTTAAATCAGTCAAGTGGAACTGAACAATGAAACTAACAATTAACTGACCCTTGAAACCCGTTAATCACAGCACTGATGAACTTCTTCATTTAGGTCATCCCTGCTTTTTACTTCTTTGGTCCCTGACATCTTCACCAAAGCTTTCCTGAAACCCAAGATACAGTCTTCATGAGGTCTTGGGAAACACCTCATTGAGGCAATGAGTCAACTACTGCGTCCATCAAACCATCCACCGGTTTCATGACCTCGTAGGTGGTTTGTGATGTTTCCTTGATCTTCCCGCTCTTATCCACCTGCCGGATACTTTGAGTCACAGTGATGGTCACTTGCTTGGTGGACATCCGGTTGTCCTGCCATTTGGTCTAATGATGACATTGAAAGATTATAATTATTATGACATAATTATTACCAAATCTTTTTAACATTTTATTACAGTTTTCCCTCAATTGCTTAGACAACCTATCGCATTTCTCAGATAAATAATCAAAAGGTCACATTTTATTTCCTAATTTTTAATTTATTTCAGCTATAATTTTCAATGCAACGTTTCACATTTTAATTTAGTTTAAACTTGTACTAACATAATTAAATCTAAAACTGAGATAAAAATGTATTTTAAAAAATATTTAAAAATGGACAAAAAAATGACAACAAAACAAAAACTTTAAATGAGATTAAAATGAAAAATCTAAACATAAAAAGAAATTAAAATATTAATAAACATAATAGTATCTCAATTATACTAAAATAACACTGGTCTGTTTTTCATGCACAATATCAATTGTTTTAATCAGTAGTTTTAATGTGCATAATTGTATGAATTGTATTACTGTCCACTTTAATAAAAATTAACAATAATGATCAATTATTTTCTGTATAATAAGTCAAAAGAAACACATTTCTGGTGTGGTGTGGATGAAGCGTTACATAAGACATGGGTCAGAAACACTGATTTAGTTTACAGTGTCTTGTTCACACATGCTGCATGCAGAAGACTAAACCAAAAAACAAAACAAAACAAAAACGTTATGTTCTATTAAAATACTTACTATTTCCTCAGTTCGTAACATGCTCCTCCTCTCCACTGTGGTGCCAGAAGAAGACAGCACTTCCTGTTCTTGAGAAGAGAGGATTGCAGGGGTGCTGCCAGGTTTCATGTCATTCAGACCCACCTCGGACATGGCAGAACACACTTTCAGATATGCCTGAGCTGGAGCAGGCAGACCATCATCAAAGAGATCTGTGATCAGAAAGAAATATGGAAGTTATTTATTCTCTTTAACAAAATCACTGTAGTGGTGACCATGTCAGAAATATTTCACGTATGGGTGGAGGTACAAAATAAATGTAAATTCATATCTATCTATCTATCTATCTTATATATATATTCTGACATCTTCCTAACAGGGCTAAAAATCCTGAAACAGAACAACAACTAAAAAAATGATTCTAGTAGTCATAGTCAAGACTGTCTTGTCTATCTGTTTTAATAATCTGCTATCAATTTATTTTTTTACGAGAATTTATCCACTGTAGCTGCCTTAAAGGGTTAGTTCACCCAGAAATGAAAATAAAAATAAATGTAAATTCATATCTATCTATCTATCTATCTATCTATCTATCTATCTATCTATCTGTCTGATCTATCTGTCTCATCAGTAGATAGTATTCCTTTTATTGCCATATTATATACCGTATATGAATTAAATAAATTAAAAATTAATATATTAAAATATATACATAAAATACACATACATAAATATATGTATGATTTATAAATTATTTCTAAATCATACATACGTACAACACTGGTGTATACAACGCCAATTTGTCAAATAAAAATAAATAAAATAAAAACAGTAATACTGTGAAATATAATACTATATTTACTAATACAGACTGTATTTATATATTTATAATATATACTCGATACGCTATATTTACTAATATAATAATATATTTTAAAATGTAATTTATTTCAGTGATGGTAAAGCTGATGTTTCTTGAGCAGCAAATCAGTATATTAGAATGATTAGTATCATGTGACACTTAAGACTGGAGCAATGATGCTGACAATTCAGCTTTACCATCACAGGAATAAATGGCATTTCAATATATATTTAAATAAAAAGCAGCTATTTTAAATTGGAATAATATTTCACAATGTTACTATTTTACTTTTTTTTATCAAATAAATGCTGCCTTGGCAAGCATATAAGAAAAAAAAATATTATTTACATAATAATAATAAAAACATTATGGTACTATATACCAGTAGTTTTTTATTTAAGTTCTTTTGGAGTGATGCACGCAACACCCGCTGAGTGGCATTAAACAGCTTGAAAGATCAAAGACCATTTTTAATATAACTCCGATTGGATTCATCTGAAAGAAGAGTCATATACACCTAGGATGACTTGAGGGTGAGTAATTTGTTGACTAATTTTCATTTTTCAATTCAACAATTCTGCACAAAGCGGTAAGGAGCGCTTATTGTGTTCATCCTGGCTCGTATTGTCGTACTGAAGTACTAAAGGGATTTAACAATCTCCATGGCAACAAGAGGCCTACTCGCAACACTTTCCCTGTCCGTCTTGAAAGGGAATATCATTCGAAAAGTTTGACATGTAAAACTGGAGTGACTAAAGTGAAATTATATGTTCAGCTAATTAAATACGAAGACATTCATTTCAAAAGCTTTCAAAAATGAGATATGAAATATGATCTCAGTCCATTCTCACCGATGTTGGCAGTTTTCTCTGATGGGAAGCCCACCTCTGAAGAGTTTTCTGAGGGGATGCTCTGGATGGAGGACAGGGGTATGTCTGTGTCCGTGCTCGTCAGCCAAGTGGACTCTGTCTCTTTGGTCCAGCTCTCCATATATCTGGGCTCCAACACATCTGTCCTGGAGCCTCCACAACCCATGATGTCAAAAACAAATCCACACCTACACAGCCTTGGATTCTAGGTCCATTACAACACCTCCCGAAGAGCAAATGAAAGGTAGATGTTTGTTATATGGTGTTCACTGAGTGATGTCATTTATTATTTATGTTATGTCATTTAGTATCAACAACCCATATCAGCATCATTTTGATGTAAAAATCTGTCCTTCACTGGCCAGGTGTCAGTCAAACAGGAAGATCTGGGACTGGTTCTGCGGAAGAGAAATAACAGCCTATAATGTTTGTTGTGATCCTAAGCAAGACAAGTGGGATTTAAAATACTAATTTGATGTTAAAGTATTGGAAGGAATTAAGATTGAACATTTACTTAATGTAGGTACAAGCTTTTAAAATTACGCATTACACGTCATACAACCTTAATAAGTCATATCTGAATGACAAATAAGATGAATTGAATCGTTTCCAATTTCTCTTGTTCAGCACCCGTAATAGGCACATGATGTAAACAAAGACGAGTTTGATTTCCTCTGGTTCAAATAATAAAGAAATCATGAATTATATTCAAAATAGATTTATAATTTAAATCCAGCGATGTGCATTTAACAATGTTTCTGGTCATGCAAGCATTAAGCGATTGATAATTCATTATATGAGCGCATCACTGAGTCGTATTTGCTGTGGTGACGCGTCGCGCTGCTTTCATACACGCATACACAGCAGAGAATATAATAATGTGTAGAAACATGCATTACGCTGTTATGCAGTCTGCAAAAACGTGTTCAGCCTATCAAATGTGCTGGGTGCCTTAATTGTGCCTTTCGCGCGAACGAAGATTTTTAACATTACCTTAAGTCGACGGAGGAATCAGTGTCAGGACAGTTTTCTTCGGTAGCCTATACGTTCACTGTATTTATTACTCTTTTCAAAACATAATTTCAAAAATTCGTAGAGGAGCTCTACCGCGACGAAAGAAAACAAACACTGAGTGATGACAGCCAAAATAATGTTTCATTTGTTGAATCTCTCTCTCTCTCTCTCTCTCTCTCTCTCTCTCTCTCTCTCTCTCTCGATGTGAATGATGCTGACTCTTCCATCTCTTGTCCCTAAAATGTACAGCGTATCGAGATTACATCGAGGTATGTGTCGTACAAAATGGTTGTGGATCCTTTTGACAGCGCTTAAAAATCCACTACTGTTAAAGTGCAGTTTATGTGTTAGGCTACAGCATTGTGATATTCATATCTCCCTTCAGGCTGAAGGCATTCGTGTGTTTGTTTACTGAACACAAAATAATAATATAGAATAACTTCTATAATCAAGAACAAAATTGCATTTTTGAGAATAGGTTTGATAACAGCAGTTCGTTATTTGCTGTTATTGTACAGCAAGGTCCGTTCCATAAGAATTGATGACATTTAAATGAAATCGCAATGAATCAGCATTTGATTTCATTTCTGAAAGATATGCCTTTTAGATAATGGCAACTGCCCTACTAATGTGATTTAGATTAATAATTGGTTTGACTGTAATGTGCAACATGGAGGTTTCAGCTATTCATAACAATCTGCTCTTGCCCCCTCCCCCCCTTTGGTTTACAACCTGTAAAGAAAATTACATACTTGCACTAATGCATGCCCAATCTCTCTTGCTTTTCCCTGTTTAAATAATGTGACCAAAATACGACAATACCCACCACGAAAATATCAACATTTATTTTAAATATGTAATTATGTATTATATATAATTAAATAATAATGATAGGAATTATTAATTCAAGTGTTTAGGCTGTTTGAATGATTTCTTAAAGGGATAAAGGTTTTGTTTATCTTTATTTACTTATTTGTATGTGTATGTGTCCATACACAACTGTTTGGTTCAGAATATCTACTCTTGTGCTCTGCAAAATAAAAATGTCATACATGTTTGTAACAAAATGAGGGGGAGAAAATGAAGAATATTTGAATGCTGCAGTAGAAATTTAGCAGTTTACATAGTTTTTTCCCTCCAGTATATCAAAGAGAAAATTATGGAAGCCTGCTATCCGCAATGGAATAAAAAATGTTTTTAAATGGTAATTGCGACATTTTATCCCACATTTTGGCCTTTTTATCACAATTCTGAGTTTATATCTTACAATAATTTTTTCTTTCTTTCAATTCCAAGTTTACATCTTGCATGTCTGAGTTCTCACAATTCACTTTTTTTCCTCTGAATTCTAGGTTTACATCTCATAATTATTGTGTGTGTGTGTGTGTGTGTGTGTGTGTGTGTGTGTGTGTGTGTGTTTAAAAAAAAAATGTAATTTCAACTTTTTACCTCACAATTGATACTTTTCTTTTCAAAATTACAAATTTATATCTCACAATTCTTCATTTACATCTTGCATTTCTGAGAATTACCTTTATTTATTTATTTTTATCCTGTGGTGGAAACAAGTTTCCACTGATAATATAAGTACAACCAGTACAAACAATATCATAATATGTACTATTTCTATTTCTTCATCAAAGCACACCATCCTTAGCCTCATCACTTCAATGCAGTCAGGTTGCCCATATCTCCACATAAAGTTTTTCCACTCATTCAGACAAGGTTCAGTCCATTCCACATCAACTTTACTAGCCAAAAGATCTTTAGTTGGTTAGCTCTATATACCTGTGTCAAAAAAAAAAAAAAAAAACGTATAAAAAAGATGTATCCCTTTATAATACCCCAATCCCAATAGCAGTAGTTACACCATTTTTATGTGTGATTCAGATGATTACTGTGTGTTTGTTTGTTCCAAACCCATTCACCATAAAAAGGCCCTAATGCTTGAAGTTGCCACTGTGTTCCACATTTGTCTGTGTTAATGAAACCCCTGCTAAACAAAGCAACTAATGAAAAGAGAGACAAGACTTCAGAAAATGCAAGTGTTTTAAACTGTGTATGTGTGAATGCACTGTGTATATAAAAACAATTTATAAAAACTGTATGAATTTATGACCCTGATGTGCTTTCAAAATGATTGTGTAAAGCAGAAAACTAAAGGATAAAAGTTAGCTTCAGTGTTATAGTCATCAAACATCTGTCTGACAGTATATTACATGCATATCTCAGTTCTTTTATGAGAATGTTCCTCAGTGCTGGAGGAAACAAATGACTGATTGTGCTTGAACACTGAACTAGACAACATAACTGTGAATATTATAGGCCAATAGGAAAATGTTGTAGACCTTTTATTAATCACTGTTACTTGCAACACTAAAAGATGTCATAAAATGCCGGCGGGAAGCAATTTGGTTGGGTTTTAAAATCCACCACACAGCCAGTAAAAAATTAAGTGAGCATAGCAGTTAACTCCCCGAGGAGTCCTGTGATGTGGTGATATTCGGCTTTTTGCCAGATGGGGGCAGTGCATGCACTGTTTTGAGAGGATCATTATATTGTCTTTCTAGTTTTGACCTACAGTAACATTGGGTAGTTGTTCTAATTTGTTGCAAAGTAGGGTTAAAACCGAGGCCTACACAACAACATTGACTGTTGTGCCATTTATCTCTTTAAAATAGAGGAAAAAACAGCAATATTGAAATATTGATGAAATATTATTGCAATTTATACGAATGGGTTTGTATTTTAATATATTTTAAAATGTATTTTATTTCTGAAAGCTGAATTTTCAGCAGCCATTACGCCAGTCTTCAGTGTCACATGATCCTTCAGAAAACATTCGAATATACTGATTTGCTGCTCAAGAGACATTTATTATTATTATCAGTTTTGAAAACAGTTGTGCTGCTTAATAATTTTTGTGGAAATGGTGATACATTTTATTTCAGGATTCTTTTATGAATAGAAAGGTCAAAAGATTTCACAAATCTTCTGTAACATCATAAATGTCTTTATTGACATTACTGCCACTTTAATGTGTCCTTGCTAAATAAAATGTCTCAGGTTACGTATGTAACCATGGTTCCCTGAGTCTCTTCCCCGAGATACTGCGTCCTCTAGGGGTCGCTTTGTGGAGTGGCTAGCAGTAAATCTGTAGCTGAGGGAGCAAACATCCAGCTCTCAAACAAGAGGGAGCTCGACCTACAGCATGTTCCAATGGTGGAACAGCTAGCAGTTATTTAGCTGAGGGGGCAACACCCCAGTTCTCAGTCGAGAAGGGAGCTCGACCTTCAGCATGTTCCAATGCTGGAACGGCTAGCAGTAATTTACCTTAGCTGAGGGAGCACAAACCCAACTCTCAGCGAGAGGGGGGCTCAACCTACAGCACGATTGTTAGAATCAGAAGGGTAAGCGTACTGCAAGCTTGCCAAAAAACTCAGCGCATCAGAGAGGCAGAGGAAGGGCCTAGTTCGCCTGATGCTGCTGGTTCCAGGTGCTCTGGGAAAAACAGAGAACTCAACTCTCACGTGAGAGGAGAACTGTGAATTCAGAAAGAATAGCGTGCTCATAGCTAACCCTTTGATAAAAAGGGAGCACTGCTCAACACTACCACGAGAACAGCCCATGGAGCGAGGAA
>NW_015546234.1:1316620-1338881 GCF_001515605.1 Sinocyclocheilus anshuiensis | reverse complement strand
ACCGTCGTGAAGGCCGCTGAGCGCGCCTTTGCCTCCCTGAACTTCATGACCACCGTCTCAACGGAGGTACCAAAAGTACGGAAGGCGAAACCGGCGCATCGAGAAGAAAGCCCCTCTCTTTTTTCCCAATATCTGCTAGGTTCACCCACAGATGTATCTCCGTCACTACCATAGCCGCCACGGACCTGCCGCTAGCAGAGGCGGCCTGCTTAGTAGCACGGAGAGCGAGATCTCCCATTCCTTCTCAATGTTTATATGGAAAACAGGAAGAAAGGAAGTCTCACCTGAGCTGGAGGGTTATGGCCAGAAAAATAACGTTCGTCGAGATATTTTGCGACGTCACTTTCTTCACCTGCTTCACGGCAAGTAAAGCCTCGCCGTGGCGCGATCCATAATTTCCAAAAACTCATCATACGCAGGGCAGGAGGATTGGGAAGGCTCAGCCTCAGCTTCTTTGCCCTCCTCAGACATTTCCTGCTTTTTCTGGGCCGAACCCAGCAGAGCACTGGCCCCTGGATCAGATAATGTTAATTAAATAACATCATCCTCCAGCGGCTCACTCTCGTCCACAGCCGACGATCGTGAGAGGGTAAACCCCTCTTCAAACTCATCGGCCAGATCCACCCACGATCCCCACGAGCTCATTCTCCTCTGTGCCTCAGCAGCGGCGGGTCCTGAATCGCGGGAAGCAGATGGCTGCCCCTCTTTCCTCGAAAAGAGAGACAAGTGAGAGCAGAGCTTTTTCATTGCAAAAACGCTCGCAGTGCGCGCCGATTGCCCCCTCGGAGAAATCGCGTGCGTGCTCTTCGCCCAAACAAATAACGCATAGATCGTGTGTGTCATCAGATGTTAAACGACAACACGGATGCACACATTCTCTAAACGCTTTGCTACACTGTAAATAGGTTGCTGTAAATTTTACAGTAACTTACTGGCAGCTGGATGCCAGTAATTTACTGTAAAAATGTTTACAGTATTAGTACTGTAATTGCATTTACAGTACAATAATGTCTTTACTGTATTTTATTCACAGTATTATTACCGTATTTTCATTTACAGTATCAGTACTGTAATTGCCTTTACAGTACAATATGTCTTTACTGTATTTTATTTACAGTATTATTACTGTATTTTCATTTACAGTATCAGTACTGTAATTGCCTTTACAGTACAATATGTCTTTACTGTATTTTATTTACAGTATTATTACCGTATTTTCATTTACAGTATCAGTACTGTAGTTTATTTTCATTTAGTTTAAAAAAAATTTACCTGTAAAAAACAATCCAATTGTGGTATTGCACTGTAAACCATGATTTTTAAACGTTTTGATTTTGAAACGTGCAGTGCTCATGTTTATTCAACATGTGCTAGCATGTTCCTCTCAAAGTCAGCCTGTTCAGTGAGTTAGTGGAGAACAGCAGCTAGAGGCTAATTTAGTAACATTAACGTTAGTTAAGCTGATGGAAGCTCACCTGCTGTTATCGCCGCTACGAGGCAATCACAAGACTCCAATACACCTCCGATGCAGACATGACCACAAACTTTAAAATACAATACAAAATATGTAACAGTGGTGTTTCTTCACTCGGTTTTCCTCAGTAGGTTGTTCGAGTTAACAGTGCATTTTTCTTTTGTCCTTTTATGGCCACTTCCACCAAACAGTCAAAAAAGAACTCCCTTGCCATTGGTCAGTTTTTCGCGGGCAAGTTCACTACTGTAAATTGATTTACAGTAGTGAGGAAATACAGTAGTGACCGTATATTTTCCCATAATCCTTTGCGGTTTACAGTAAAATACTGTGTACACATTTTACAGTATCTTACTGTACATATTACAGTATAATACTGTTCAAATTACAAAAATCAGTTACAGTGTAGTGCTCCCCATAATGAGATGAATAGAGATCGCTCTTACCACAGAAATGCACACTTCAAACAAAACAGTCAGTGAAGACGAAGAGGATGATGTGTTCTCCCGGTGCCTATTTATACTATAGTTGCACCGGTAGTGACGTCATGGCTGTCGCCGGCCAACGTGTTGTTGGTGTTTTTTCAATGTATGCTTCAGACACGGGTCACGACGAGGCGTTCCCCATAGCGACCCCTAGAGGATGCAGTTCAAAGTTCCCATGAAAGGGAACTATAATTTTTATTTTTATTTATTTATTTTACATCTTACTGGCTCCAAACCTTTTAGCCTTTACTTTATGTCACAGCCATGAATATGATTTACTACCTGCTAGTTGCTGTTGGTATTAAGGGACACTGAATCTAGAAAGCATCTGAGTGAACAAAAATCTGTGTAGTGCGGGATTTTATATTATATCTGTCAACGTTTAGAAGTACACTAGCATTTTGATGAGCTCAAAGCTACACGCTTGGACTACAAGCGTATTCGGCGCTTTAATAGCATAAAACATTACTCAAGCTCGTATCTGCTACCCACAGACATCCTCTGTTGTATTTTATTTCTGACTTGTTTTATGCTTGTTGTTACCCCTCCAAATACAGCCCCTTCTTTTAAAAGCACATTCATTGTGCTCAGTGCAGTGGTGCAGTTAACTTTGAAATGAATAAAAGGAAACTTTTAGCTAAATGAAAGAGAAAACCATGCCAACTGCATTTTGTACAAGCTCTTTTTTCATCTGGCCAGAACTGTTACTTTTCTCACAATAAAACTTGCCTACTTTATATGCAATGAGAGTATTGTTGCCCACACTGGATTTTGCTTTGTCAAGGTGACGGGATCCTGCTTTCCGTGTCTAAGTTAAGATTCCCATCAAGACTAGCTTCTCCTGGCAGAATATACTCCACTCTTCTGATCCCACAATTTTTCGCTCAGTCGAGCCAAGCCCAGTCCACACAACGCTGGGAGCTAAATCCACCTCATCTATCACAGCCAGACCTGATGCAGTTGGCACACACATATAGTGCATATGAGGAGGCACCAAACTAAATAATCTCACAGCCCTAAAACAGGATCAGGTGTGAACAATTTTTAGGGATGTATGATATATCAGTACCATCGGTTATCAGCTAGTTTTGGTAGATACTGAATATTAAATTGTGAATACTCATTTCATCTTTTTACATTTAGATTCACTGTCATCTAAAGCACTCTTAAGGGAATAGTTCACACATAAACAAAGATTTGCTGAAAATATACTCACCCCAGGCCATCCAAGATGTAGATGAGTTTTTTCTTCCTCACAACAGATTTGGAGAAATGTAGCATTACATCACTTGCTCACCAATGGATCCTCTGCAGTGAATGGGTGCCGTCAGGGTGAGAGTCCAAACAGCTGATAAAAACATCACAGTAATCCACAAGTAATCCACACCACTCCAGTCCATCAATTAACCTCTTGTGAAGTGAAAAGTTGAATGTTTGAAAGAAACAAATCCATCATTAATGAGTTCCCTCCTGATTCAGACAGGATGACTTTTTAACTGGAGAAAGGAATATTTCTATTTCTAAATTATTTTTTATATAAATATATTTATATTATTTTTTATAATAAGTATCGCTTTTTATTTCTCCTCTATATGTACATGTATATGTATATGTGTGTGGCTGTACATACACATATGTAGTTTTTTTTTGGTGTTTGGCTTAGTGTTATGTTAGAATCATTATTATACTCATACCTTTTCTTCTTTTAATATTTTGAATTGTTTTTAGCTTTATTTTTTGTTTTCATTTAAATGTTTAGTTTTGAAATGTTGTTGTATGCATTTGTCATTTTTATTTAATTTCTTTTATTTTCTTAAATGTGTATATATATAGTATTTATAGAGTTTTAGCTTTTAGTTTTAATTACTTTTTCTTATTTGTAAGTTGCTTTGGATAAAAGCGTCTGCTAAATGACTAAAAAAAAGTAAAGTAAAAGAATATTAATATACATAGGACTCATATTTTGGGCAAAAGCAACGGTTTGAAGTTAAAATGCCTGTCATGGACAAATCATGGACTTGTGTCTTGCAAACACACAGCTTGTGGATTACTTAAATTACTTGTGGATTATTGATATCCACTGATATTAGTTTTAGTGGTTTAATTTCTTTAGGCAAAATAGCATAGACGTCTTAGATGTCTTAGATCTTTCTATTAATCGGTTATCACTAATTATTGGCTTATCAGTATTGGCCAGAATTTTAAGATCAGTGTCTCCCTAGCATTATTACTTACTTACAAAAGACAACAAAGTGCAGACACATGCCATTTCATTTTTGAAAAAAAAAAAAACCTTAAAGGGGTCCTTAGAGGTGATGCGATTTCAAGTTTTCTTTTCTCTTTGGAGTGTTACAAGCTGTTCGTGAATAGATAAGATCCCTAAAATTGCAAAGACTAAAGTCTCAAACCCAAAGAGATATTCTTTATAAAATGTAAGACTCGTCCACGCCCTCCTAAAACGCCTCGTTTAAACACGCCCCCACATGTCTACGTCACTGTGTGGGAAGATTTGCAAAACACCGCCCAAATGTTCACGCAAAGAAAGAAGGCGTAACTTTATTGTTGCTGCCACCGCCGCCGCCATGTTTTGAAGACGCTGTGTGTTTCGTTGCAAAAGCGAAAATACTTTGTTTGGTCTTCCAAAAGAGGACACAACTAGAAATCAGTGGTTAAGTTGTATTTACAACACTGTTCCAGAACAGTTCAACCCAAATATTCAGATGTGTCCAGCACATTTTATGGAGGACTGTTTCCTGATCCTGGTAGAGTAGACTACAATGCCGGCTGTTCTGACTCACAGACTGTAAGTACGTTTTTCATATTTAAAGAATTTGCCACTGATGATTCAAACGCGAGTTTTGAGCAGTGTAGAGTAGCGCTTGTTGTTTGTCATTTCTCCGATCACAAACGAAGACATGGTTTTATGTTTACGCAGTGCGATGCAACGCAATGCGTAGAAAGACAGTACAAGTCATTATAATCCGTAATTATGTCCCCACTGGATGCAACAAATGCCTCGGTTATAATGGATTTTATTGGTTTTGTCTAGTCGCGCTGGGACACGACATCACAATATGGTAAGGGGCGTAACATTTCCGTCACACGCTTGAGGTATTCGGCCAATCACAACACACTGGATAGCTGGCCAATCAGAAAGGCGGGGCATAGAGGAGAAACAATAATGTACAGTTTGTGGAAAATAATGTGGTTTTTGAACCTTAAACCGCATAAACACATTTCATTACACCAAATACACAAAATAATGTTATTTTTAGCAACATCATATGACCCCTTTAATGAAACAGTTTGCACTTTTTTTATTTTACCTTAAAAAATAAGGAACTTATTTTTCAGTATTTATTTGGCCACTGCATTACAAATGAATAGCTGTGCATTGTACCTTTCAGCACATGCTCTGAAGCGTCAGTCTGCTATGGTTATATTCCAGTCAGTACAGAGTCTTTAACTGGGGAAGAAGAATCTATGGAATTCATTAGACCATGATGGTCTCTTGTTGACGGCCCTTTCGTCTGTTTCCTTTTACTACAGTAAATGAAATGTGGACAGCTTATTTAAAAATGCTGACCCCTGCGCTGACTAAGGATTTAAGCAGAATGAAAGGACTTGGCATAAACCGCAATGTTTAACTTAAAAAGCTCAAGCATATTAGCATAATAAGAGCTTACATGTTGACAGATGGAAGGAGCCTGTGGATGTCAACTAGCCAGCTGGCCCTTCCTGATATTTTGGAAATGTTCTGATTTTTATTTACTTTTTTTTGTTCGTCAGGCATAACAATTTTTGACTTTTGCATGCTCTGCTTTGTGCTGCTTCATTTTCCAACAGACAATAGACAGTGAATGGTTCAGAGTCCAGGAATGTTCCAGACTGAGCATTATCAATAGCTTGTTTGGCAATGATGAAAGGAAAGTCTGTAACAATTTAGCTCCATATGAGCATTTTTGAGAAAATAAACCTTTAATAAACAAAAAGCCAGACAAAGCTTTTCATTAAACATTAAAGAGACATTTAGAGCGATGCACAGCAGTTTACTGAATAAATGTGCTGCAGATTTGGAGTTGGTCTTTGGCATGGCAATATTGGTTTGGCTCTCTTTGTGCTTTAGCGACAGTTTCCACTACAAAAAGCATATAATGCTCAGCTTCACTGTTAAAAGACAAACATTATGTTCCTCTTTTCTAAAAGAAAAAAAATAACATTTATAAAATATGAGCAATATGCAATATGCTTTGCTGAGATATACAGTACATATGTGATAGAGTAATATGAAAGAAAGAATTGTTCTTCCATTTCACATCACAGCAATGTTCACCCATGTGAAAAACAAGTGCACTTAATTGTATTGAACATGCGCTTGTAGTGTACTTCACATTTTCAAAGTATATTTTTAAAAATCTGTATTTGTAGATTTTATAATATTAATGAAATAAAAGGCCACTTGATAGTACTTAAAGAGAGTACTTTTTATGACTATAACTAAATCATGTTTTAATAATCTTTTGACATGCTTTAAAGGACACTTGTGTTGATATGCTCACTAACATACTAAAGCACATTTGAAGTACTTGATTATCATTTAACTGAAGTGTGTTATTCAGTATTGCATCTAAAGTATGTATATGTGTGTGTGTGTGTGTGTGTGTGTGTGTGTGCTATATATTGTATATATTAGTTTACATTAAATGCTTGTCAGTGCACTTCAACCATTTTTCAAAGACAACAGAAAAAATTATGAAATTACATTTACATTTACATTTACATTTAGTCATTTTGCAGACGCTTTTATCCAAAGTGACTTACAACTGGGGATACATAAAGCGATTCTTCTTGAAGAGGCAGACAGATACAGGAAGTGCTTGTAATACCAAGTTTCTAGACAGTGTTCAAATAGGTACAAGCTAGAAAGAGAAGGAATAAATTAAAGAGAGGTGTAACATGGGCTCTTTTGGGCTCGTTGAAGACCAGTCGTACCGCTGCATTCTGAATCATTTGTAGAGGTTTGATTGTGCTTGATGGAAGTCCAGCCAGAAGAGCATTGCAGTAGTCCAGCCTAGAAATGACAAGGGCCTGGACAAGAAGTTGTGCAGCATGCTCCGTTAGAAAGGGCCTGATCTTTCTGATGTTGTGCAATGCAAACCTGCAAGATCGAGCGGTCTTTGCAATGTGGTCTTTGAAGGTCAGCTGGTCATCAAAGGTTACACCAAGATTTCTGACCGAAGTTGATGGGGTAATTGTAGAAGAACCTAGCTGGATGGAGAAATCATACTGTAGAGTTGGAGTGGCAGGGAAGACAAGAAGCTCAGTCTTTGCCAGGTTGAGCTGTAGGTGATATTCTTTCATCAAATTACATATAAGGTCCAACTTAAGTGGGTCAAAAAAGCATTTTAAAGTTTAGCTAATTGCATCTAATATACAGTAAATCTAAACTATGATACATTTTAATTTAATTACAATCAAGTGTCAAAAACATCACATTTAGTTTACACTTAAATGTATTCTTTTAAAGTATATTATTTTTGTAATACTCTTTTTCAAATTATGCTGAACTGTACTTCTTCTTCACATGGGGAAAATTATGGAGATATTGTATGCAATAATAAAGGCCCATCATAGTCTAAGTCATAGTATGTTTTGGTCCTGTTTTGGTCCTGTTTTGTTTTATAGAGGTAAGTGTATGACTGTGTACTGGCAGATGTGACCTGGAATCAGCAGTGACATATGTGTTTAGATGAAAACATGTGAAGATGAGTAAGATGTCTCCTTTGCATGATAAATTATCCTAAAATAACGGACAGTATAAGAGCCTATATACAGCATCAAATCAATCTTTCTAAAGCTTGTCAGCTGCATTGATTACCTGTATTGAATGAGTAGTGTGTATGAATTAAAAAGAGTAAAATGCATGTCTAAAAGTAACCTGCTGCAGGGAATTCACATCATGCTGGCTAAATGGAGAAGAGAATCAGCTTGACACATTCTGAGTCCTTAATGGACAGCACAGCATTCCGACTGACAATCCATTCTTCAATTTCTTTAGCCTGTTTAAAATGATCTTCTACAATTATTTTTTTCCTCTTGTTCATCCAGATGTTGTACCTAAACTCAAGCATGCAGGTTTTGGGAATAAGCTGCAAACTGCACTCTTGCAAAACTGCAGGTGTTGCTGTAATATTAATTACAAGGTCATCGAAAAAGTAGTAGTCCCGAGAGCCAAAATGAAATGAATACATGTTTATTATTATTTCAATTTCATCATTATGTTTTAGTGGTAGCGGAGCTCTAGTTTACCCACAGGTTTTTCACACTATAATTATATGTATCCTCTGGTGATAAATATTAATGAAACTATGCAAAACTGTGCAAAAAACATTGCATTGTCCTGGGTGCTTAAATGGCACTATTAGTTTGATTTTCTAGCTTGCACAAACCTAATACATGATCTGATATTTAATTGCACTAATAACTGCTAAACTGAGCTCTTAAACTTTCTTAAAGGGACTGGATATGATTTTATTGTTTCATTCACTTTATCCTGTCATGATTTACTTATCATCACAGTTCTTTATTCTGTGGAATAAAAAATAATAAAGAAGCTATTTTGAGAATAAAGAAGATATTTTGAAAAAATGTTTCAACTAGTTTTGTTCATACGGTGAACGTCAATGGGGTCCAAAAGTCTCAAGCTTGAAATGAAACATAAAGAATTGCTCAAACTCCAATCCAAGTTAATCCATTCAACTCTTTATTGTTTTAAAAAATCTAAGAGATAAGATCACTGAATTTATTTTTTATTTTTTCACTTTGAGAGGAAATCAAATCATTGATCAATTTACAGTTCAAATCAATCATTGTGACATGCGTAATAACATCAAATCTCATTGGTTCTTGCATGTCACATGACATATCCTGACATAAATGCCAGTGAGGTTTAGTTACTTTTTTGATTATACTACTTTTATATCATTTTTGTAGCTTACAACTTTTGGACTATGGACAAAGCAGCTGAAAAATTATTAAAAATATCCTCTTTTGCTCTGCAAAAGAAATAAAGTCACATTTGGAGCAGCATGAGATTGAGTAAATGATGACAGTATTTCATTTTTGGGTTAACTATCCCTTTAAATTCACCATCTTCAAATGACAAAATTAAGTTTTTGATTTAAATGAGAGGGTATTTATTTATTTGTTTATTTATTTGGATCCCCATTAGCTATGCCCTAAGGCATTGCTAGTCTTCCTGGGGTCCACACAACACTTAACATTCATCCATTATTACATACATTAAAAAATAAAAAGTTAAATACATTCTACACATTCCAAGGCATCTCTATAAACATTTCTTCCACACTTTTAATATCTATAACAAAAATTATTAAAAATATCCTCTTTTGCTCTGCAAAAGAAATAAAGTCACATTTGGAGCAGCATGAGATTGAGTAAATGATGACAGTATTTCATTTTTGGGTTAACTATCCCTTTAAATTCACCCTCTTCAAATGACAAAATTAAGTTTTTGATTTAAATGAGAGGGTATTTATTTATTTGTTTATTTATTTGGATCCCCATTAGCTATGCCCTAAGGCATTGCTAGTCTTCCTGGGGTCCACACAACACGTAACATTCATCCATTATTACATACATTAAAAAAATAAAAAGTTAAATACATTCTCCACATTCCAAAACATCTCTATAAACATTTCTTCCACACTTTTAATATCTATAACACCTACTATATAAAAAACGTATTGCTTATTCAACTAATTCCTATACCTCAACCTATAAGTACAGAATTCCAGGGTATTGTGCTGTTTGTTTCACTGAGCTCTTCAGGTATTTTGTCAGTGACTATGTTCTGTGGCTATTTTGCTGATAAATGCTTGACAAAACTAGAACAGACAGATAAGCTGACGACAGCGGCACTCTAGTTAGCTAACCTCCTCTTCCACAATAGCTGCAGCACAAGCTTATTTTTGTCTTGCTTTGGCTGCAAACCTCAGAAAACGTTACGTGTTTGTATTTGCATACATGGATGACTTTTAGCATAAAAGAAAAACTTTGCAAGTGATTGAGAATGAAAGAAAGGAGAGAGAGCGCAATGATCCAGTAAAGAAGGGTAAGTCCGTTCTTGATGAGTCGGCCATGGATGACGGCTGAATGACCCTTGCTAAACTCGATATGCAGAGTCATCAGTGAGATCTGACAGACAGAGATGATTTAATGCTCATGAGGACAGTGGTGGAACTCCTCTTCTATTTGTCCTTTATCATCTCGGCCTGAGAGTTTAGTATAGTTTAGTAGAAGTCGGTGCTGATTTATGTGACTGGAGGAGTTGGAACCTGCAGTTCTCTGCTCCTATATATATAGGGAGAGAATGACATCTGGAGCCTATATTGGTGACAGAATTGTCTTAAAACACACTACATGCTCACACTGGCTTAGTTAATTGATCTGATAATATTGAATAATGCACGAAAGGGGAACGGTGTCATTTTGTATTGTTTTTCTGAAAGTAATACAAATTTTCACCACAGGATCCATAACATAACATAACATAACATAACATAACATAACATAACATAACATAACATAACATAACATAACATAACATAACATAACATAACATAACATAACATAACATAACATAACATAACATAACATAACATAACATAACATAACATAACATAACATAACATAACATAACATAACATAACATAACATATTTTTGCAGAATTTGAAATTTACAGCTTGATTTGGAATTATTCTGCTCAAATGATATAAACCTTGATTTTTTTTTTCTTCACACATTACATTTCATATTTCATTCACAGTCTTCACTATTGTCTCCTTGGTAAGAAAGTACACTAACTTTATTAGGTTCAAATATTGTTTGGTGTGGCGGAAATGATGCCACAACTGCAGAACAGTTGTAAATTTTGAAAAACGTTGAAACTCTTTGTTTATATTGTTTTTTACATCATAATTTTATGATTAGAATAAAAATATGATAGCATACGTAGTTTGAAAGTCTAGGTCTGGGCAAAGGTAAAACAATACATTTTATACAGAGTTATTAGAATTTATTTTTTTTTTTTTAATTAAACAAAATGTAAATCTGTTAGTTATAATTAAAATTCATACCTGAGACATAAAAATGGCACAAGTTGAAGAAACACCTATATCTTGTTTTTAACCTCCACAAATGACCAAATAGGAAGCAAACACATTGGTAAGCCTGTGCTATGTTGTGCTGGTGCATGTATGACTGCACATTCTCAAAAGTACATTACACTTTCGTGACACTTCAGGGTCTCAAGCTATAAACTGCATGCAGAATATAAATGCAGACATAGGTGTTGAAAAACAGCACTTTGTAGAACTTAGAAAGTTTATTTCTTTTTGAGAAATTGAAGGAACTGAGTTTTAGTTGTGTCTCATTTTGCTAGTCATACTTTGCTGCACATCACTCATTTGAATCTGAAAATAATTCTAGTCATAAAACAATACTGGACATGGCAGGACACCACAAAAATCAATACAATACAATACATTATGTCATGACTATTTTCAGGAAAACTGATGGTGTACTTATGTTAGTAGTCCAGAGTTTGTCAGCATTGCACTTATTCCAACATTCTGCATAAATAACTGAATGTGAGAGAACTCACAAACCATAAACAAGGTTGATTTCCAGGAAACAACAGTCTCATAGAGTCAGCTAATGACGACGAGGCATAAAACAGAGAGCAGCAGTCCATTTCTATTGCCTAAGAGACTGCAGTGCATTGCTGCCATATAATGGACAGCCTGTGAGTAACTCAGTGAGCCATTGATGATTGGACGCCCTCCATTTCAGCTGCATCACTGCCATTGCAAAGTTTTAATTTAAAACAATGAATCTTTTAGGTGGTTCTTACAACATGAAAAGGTGATATATATTGTTACACCTTCTATATTCTCTCCTGCTTCATTATAAGCCAAGACAAAATAAATATTTCTTTGCAGCCTTACATTCTTGTTCTTTGTATACTCACTGCTTGAGTTACAAATGTTTCTTATTTGGTTTAGCTGACATGTCTGCATGTCTTTGTGAAGAGTTTTCCAAAACCGTAATTATTTATTCCACACTGTAACACAGCTACAGCTTTGCAGGTCTTGTGAGAATTTCTGCTTCTGGAGGAGATTTGTTGAGACTTACGACAGCAGGTTTGGACAAGATGTTTTCCATTTCTCTGGGGGAAAATGAACTGCAGGAAGCAAGAACGTTTGGGATTGGGATTAGGAAGATTTCATGTCAAAAGGTGTCAGATCTGATTAGCAAGAAGAGTTTCCCGAGAGACAGGGACAGAGAGGATAATTTGTTTAGGACACATTTTTGAAGAAGGAGAAAAAGGGCTTTTTATTTCACATCTATGTCCAGATTTTCCAAAAGTTTTGGAAAATGATGTTTAAAGATGGAGATGATGTTTATTTAGTGCACAATTTAAGTCTGTTTACAAAATAGATAAACACCAATAAATGGATTTAAAACATTAAGACATTTTTCTATTGTGTCAGTAGAAAGAGACTAGAAATCCTGGGACAACAGGCTCTATGGGACATTATACATATATATTTCACTGCAGAAATTGATTGATCAATTTGACCAAAATAGCCCTCAAGAAAGCTTGGACTGAAATATCTCTCTAAATTAGGACAGAACAGAACCATATTATATGATGTTACATTTTTTTTAAATTTATGCCACATGGTGGCAACAGTAACACATATGAGAGCGAAGAGTGTTTGACCCCTCTGTTTAACCAGTTGCTGATCATACTGCATAATACAGTGGGAATAGAAAAGACTCACCCCACCCCTTTAAAATTATCACATTTTGTTGCTTTGCAGCCCGAATTGAAGACGGACACAGTTTTTGTTTTACCCAGCTGTATTCACTCATTGCAACTTATAACATCCAAGTGAAAGATATAACACCAACATGTCAGAAAAAACAATCTAGGAAAAGGATCACCCCCTTGTGTCAGTATTTTGTTGAACCACCTTTTGCTTTAATTACAGCCTTTAGTCTGGCCATGACTGTGTATACATGTACAGTGGGTACGGAAAGTATTCAGACCCCTGTGTTTTTCTGTCAATATGGGGTGCTGTGTGTACATTAATGAGGAAAAAAAATGAACTTAAATGATTTTAGCAAATGGCTGCAATATAACAAAGAGTGAAAAGTTTAAGGGGGTCTGAATACTTTCCGTACCCACTGTATATATAAACAATGTAAGATTTTCATAAACACAAAACCCTATACATGCATATCAATGAAGCAAGAAGATATATTTTACAGTTTTGTTGCCTGCTTGTGAAAATATATATAAAACAATCTGAGGAATCTTATTTAAATGATGAAATAAACATTTGTAAAATAAAAAAAAGTTATTACTTGAATTGAGGAAAAAATATTCCCTAATGCAAAAATAAATAAATAAAATAAAATAGTGACACTAATCATGTGACTCATTGAAACTCAACATTACCTGGATCACATGAACATCAGCTTTTACACTTACACAGTTCATGCAGTTTGCATGAACAAAAGAGCAAAATAGACACAAACCAAATGCTAAGACATTCTCAAATTCACGTTAATATTGAAATTAAATTAAGAGTATTCAAATTATTATACTGATAGTACAGTTTATAATTAAAAATGTATTAAAATGCCAGTTTCACTATGGTTTTAGACTTTTGGACAAGAATGTCAAGTACAACAGCTCTTTCAACTTTTTAGGCAGAAATTGTTAGCATAACTAATACAATCTCTAGTTATAGATTTTCATAATTTTGATCAACCTCAGTTTTATACAATCACAAAATAACCTCAGTTTAATACACCGTTAATAAGAATCTGACTTTTGACATTTCTCTCCCACTCACTCTCATTAGCATTAAAATGTGTCATTATTTTAAGGAAATATCAAATTATCTCCTCATACAACTAATGGGATGAATGCAGCTTATTTATTAAGCTCAGTGTGATGCAAGGTTTCATCTGGGGTTGTTTGGTAGGCTTCCGGTTATGGTGTGCTGTTTATTTAAACAGCAACCACAAGATATTAAGGTTCAATAAATATGTAGTATTAATATCATGGATATTATGCAGTCATGGCTTCTGAAATCATCCAGCAGGACTGTGGCCTTGATTACAGCAAGGCCACATGTACAAATGACCTTCATTTATGCAGGGTAGAGTAAAAGAGCATCTCTGCTCACTTATAGGCCCACTGTGATTAAAGCAATCAGTTTTCTAAATGTTAGTTTAGAAAACCGAAAAGCAAAAAAAGGCTCCCATTACCTTGCAATACTGTATGCTAAAGAGCTCTTGTGGACGGATTTGTCTTCCTGTTCACTGCTCCTTTGGAAATAACGTATAATGGTCCCCTAATGATTGTCAGCATCAAAATTTGTTAAATGAAAGGAGGAATGCAAATAAAGTAATACATAAGGCTAGTGGCGTATGACAGCAAGTATTACAGCCTAAGATATGTACGTCATAAAGTCCAATTTCAAGTGCCAATAGTAAATATGCACACATGTAGGCTATTTACACTTTGAAAATATATAGTATATTTGCAAATGTGATTGCTGTGACTGAAATGTGATTTTCAGGGGACAAGTTCATGCAAAATAAATTTACACTTTGGTTGCAAATGCTTGCAGCAAATGTACTATGGCATCTAAATGGAGGAAAAGAAAAATAAATCTAATTTGTCATCTAAATGGCCTGAATATTTAGATTCAGCCAGTAAAGAGATGGTAACGTATGTGATTGAACACAAAAACATTTCATTTTGAATGAAAAGAAACTCTGACCACAAGTCTACACTCATTTCTTCAGTGTTAATAAGCACAAGAGTTTAAGCTGATTAAAAAAAAAAAAATCTGTCATCACTCACATCCTATTGGCTATAAAGTATGAAGTGGTCAAGTGACAGGGTCTAAAGCCCAGTGAGGTGAACGTGCTAAGGAATTCAGAAACCTTGAGAGACTCAAAAACGAAGATAAGTCCACCTTTTTCTTGTAGGAGAAAAGGATTAGTTTGTTTCCCTTAAAAGTATTGTAGTTCACCAAAAAATTCTGTCATCATTTTCTTGTTTTGCCAAACTTGCACCAATGAGTATGACACAAAATTAGTATTTTAATAGAATATTTTAAGTGCTATTTTCCATATAATGAATGCAAAGGACTGACACTGTTGAGCTCCAACAATTGGGGGTAAAAAATTTAAGTCTTCTGAAACCTTGCAATAGTTTTGAGTGAGAAACAGACCAAAAACCTATTGGAAAAACGTGCCTGTGGTGACATTTCTGCAAAATGATTTTAAACTATTTCTTGCATGTTTCACTACAAAGTGAAATGAGTGATCCAGTGAGTGGAGCTAAAAACATGTTCAGTTTTTTCCAAAACAGATGAATGTGAATCTGGCAACCTTTTATTGCGTCGGTTGTTGTACGTTTCGCAGCAGTTCAGAAATGAAATGCGCAGTGAGTGGTGCTAAAAAGTTAATGTAAGTTAATGTAAGTCTTTATTAATCAATAATACATCCCTGTAATCGTAATTTGTGTGAAAAGGGATAAAAGTATAGGTATGTTTACTGCCTCCATTGTTAATTTCAGCTGGAAACTGCAGTGATTGTATGTAGGTACATTTTTGGAGTTTTGCAAAAATGTACACAGAGGCACGTTTTTCCAAGCTCATTCAGTCATAAGCACTGTAAAATAGAAAATGAGGCATCTATGTACATGAATAAATGTGTCTGGTGGCAAAATTGTTCAGACAGATTTGTGTTTTTAAAGGCAGATTCTAAATGGACATTATTTACCATCTGTAGATTTAGAGCCTCTAAATAAAGTGCTAGACGTAGTGCTACATTGATCTCAATACTCTTATTCTGCTTCCATGAGTGGAACATAAGTGGGCCAAAAATAAATCATCCAGGGCTAGTTTTAGAAAGTTATCCAGCTACACTATTGAGCCATTTTGTGTTGAACAATTGTGTATTTTTTTTTATAATTAATGAGGTTGCTATGTGTGTAATCAATAGTTTTTGTGCAAGCATTTTACTCTTTGTGAGTGTCTGTCGGTGGTGAAGTATTAATGAAATGAACAAGTTCATTGTGAGCTTTCATTTGGAACTCTATAATGTAAAAGGGCGAGTTTTAATTCCTCAGTTAATTAGGTTGAAATCCTTAACTACACAAAGCAGCTCATTATCACTGTAACACATTTGAAATTTCAGAAATAAAAAAATTGCTGGCCACTTGCACAAGTATGAGCTAATGCTAATACAAAGCTAATTAGCCAATTTTCCCTCCTAAAGATGAAAATGCTTTGCTAGCCATATATGTCTATTTGCTAGCCATTTATCATCTTATCTTAAAATCAATTTTATACACCATCCTTTTCGTTCCGCTGAGAGAGCGGAGAGTCGTGCTGGAAACACCCCGGGCTGACAATCGTCGGAGACTCCATCGTCCGGCACGTCCGTGCTACGATAGCTGAAGGTAAAGTGCACACCCACTGTTTCTGGGTCGGTTCAGTGTAGCACATTTACGGGTCTCTTCTGGTTCGGGTTCGAATTTTTGGACCCGTGTAGACCTCTAGTTGGAACAGCAGCTGCGCTAATCATGTCTCTATTTGTTTCTCTGTTTTTGCCACAGGATGTCTTTAATTTATTTTTCCGTACATTTCTGCCATATGTACATTAACTGACAGTCACCACTGATAAGCTACCACTAAATATTGTAGAAACTTAATTTGCTGTAAAGTTGCTTTGCAACGATTTGTATATATCTTCAGATTGAAGACAAAGAACATAAGACTGGACCTCCAAAACGCATCTTGAGGCTTTAAACTGATAAACTATCAGCATCACACAACCTTTTTCAGTTGATTCACATTGCACTTGGTGTTTATAGTCCAGTGAGGAAATCCGTCCAGACCACTATCTGTTATCAGGCAGTGGAATGCTTCCATCTTAATGGCTTTAGACTAATGGAGCTCGCGGGTCTGCCAGTGGACAGGAAGCTGCACTTTCAGACCTAACGCCAAAACAGTGGAGATCAAGAATGGACATAAATCATGGCTACCTGTTAGACTGACGATAAAGTAAGCATACTTCCATTTCTAAACAAAAAAGTGTGTTGAAACGAGTGAGACAACCACTTTTCTGAGGTTTATAATCTCAAACCATTCTTTCATTTGCTGAGGCAGAAAAATGCCCTTTGAAGCCATTTGAATACATGCAGAGACAATAGCTGTGTACATGAAATGAGTCTGTGTTATTGCTGATACACTTGCCCGATATTAGTAGTCTCATCACAATTGGCTCATCTGCACAATTAACATTTGAGCAGTCTCTTTTAGATTCTCACTTGAAATTACTTTTGAAGTTATTATGCCCCAAGTTAACTGAATGAGTGTTTCAGAATAATGGCAAACGTCTGCAATCTACAAATTCTAAGTGACAAGAAAAAGGCTGTTATTAATTTCAAATAATGCAAATATTAATACAAATAATGTATGTCCTGTAACTAGCTGTTCCATCATCTCTCTCTCTGTCTAAATAATTTGTCCATCCATGTTTTATCTTTTCTATTACATTCCCTAGACTTTCATAATTCATGAATATTAAAATAAAATCATTTTGAAATTTCACACTTAGAAATGTATCTAAAACATAGAAAAGCAGATTTGTTAACTGCACTGACCAGTATGTGGTTAAAATAATGGATTCTCTTGATAATGAGCATCTGGAAACAGTAATAAAATAAAAACACAGCCATGCGTCATAGGTCTGCGGAATACCAGTCCTGATGTTGAAGTAAGGGTTATCAAATCAAAGCTCACTAAGGCTCAGCAAGTGTAATTATAGCACAGGATGAGTTACACTGCTGCAATGAGTCATGCTGAGAAGACTAGCATACCCTATATCCAGACTTAATTTGTTTATTAAAAATCTAGTTTAAAACAACTAATCAGAAATGATCTAATAGGATGGTCATTAACTGAAGGGCTCAGGTCTCCTGAGTCAACATTCAGTTTTAATGGCTCAAGTTTAATGAAATCTACTGTGAAGAGAAATCAGTTTATGCACAGACAGTTGTAAAATGGCCACAAGTCTGTATGATGTCCAGTGATGTAAAGGTATAAATAAAAAA
Source organism: Sinocyclocheilus anshuiensis (assembly GCF_001515605.1). Classification (NCBI taxonomy): domain Eukaryota; kingdom Metazoa; phylum Chordata; class Actinopteri; order Cypriniformes; family Cyprinidae; genus Sinocyclocheilus; species Sinocyclocheilus anshuiensis. The sequence continues at coordinate 1,320,693 of NW_015546234.1, read as the reverse complement.
GCAAAAGGCAACCAGGTCACAAGGCTTTTCACTCTGGCTTATTGTCATTTTAAATCCCAAGCAAAGGTCACAAAAATAGAGCATTATAAAAAGGGTTTTAAAATGAGCAGTTAGCACTGCTTTAAACCCGGGTCATGGTGCCAAACATGTGATTCTGGTATCTTACAAGTTGTTTAACAACAGACAACAAATCATTAAATGTGTCTTCACTTTCCTCATTGAATATTCCAGGCCTTAAACCACAGCATGTGATAGTTTCTGTGAGTTTTACTGTATGGTAAAAAAAAAAAGGAAAAATCAGAACAGTGACATGCAGCATGATCACGTATTAGTGCCTGACCAAAAATGAAGCGCATTACCTAGTAGCTAATCAAAACAGCTTTTCATATTCATATATGTTTTTATGTAATTTCATAATTCTATTATCTTTGAAATATGGTTAAACTTAATATGGTTAAAGGTGACATATCATGAAAATCTGACTTTTCCAGGTCTTAAGTGCTATAATCAGGTCCCCAGTGCATCTACCAACCAAGGACACGTAAAAAAGATTAACCCAGTGACTTTGTTTTGGTAAGCCTTTTTCTGCAAGTGTCTGAAAAAACGAGCGCGTCTAATTTCGCTCCCTTGGTGACGTGGCAAAGGGATCTCATTATAATATTACCGCCCCTTAATCTGTAAGTTTACACCCTCTTGTTATTGTGCCATTATTGTGTTTTCACAAGCGACAACAGTGTACCAGCTCTAATGCCATGGCGAAAGTTTGAGCAAAACATGCTAACTGTTCTGTCTTTGGCTGCACAGACGAGCACAGAACACTGTTTAGAGTCCCAGCCTCAGAGGAGACAAGAGAGCAGTGGATTTATTGATTTATTTAATGTATATTGCTGCTGCCACACAGATCTAAAATAAACATGCGATTTATTTCCCAGCTGTTTACCTACACAGAGATAACCGACTGTTTTTGTAACTCATGTGTATTTTTAACGTAAACTTGTGTGTGAATGAGAACTTAGTTTAGTGCTCACATGCTGTGACAGCAGCTTTCTGTCCGTGTGCTTCGGATGTGTGCTCTCAGAAAACCGTATATCAGAAGTTTAAACTAATATGGTTTAAAATAAAATGCATGATTTCAGCGCGATAAACATGATAATCAGAACCAAAACAGATGTTTTTTAGCAGGTCCCAGCTGTAATGGCGCAGCTCTATTCTGGAAAAGGGGGCGGGGAGCAGCAGCTCATTTGCATTTAAAGAGACAGGCCTGATAAACAGCGTGTTTCTGCTTCCACTCAAAATAGGCATTTTCAAAATGTTATAATAAATGATCTGTGGAGCATTTTGAGCTGAAACAGACACATTCTGGGGACACCAGAGACTTATATTACATATTGTAAAAAGGGGCATAATATGTGTCCTTTAAATTACTGACAAGTAATTATGGTAATCTAAAAATACTTCGATGTCATTTCTATTGATACTTGTATGACATGTATTTAAATTAAATTAAAACCTGTAATTACACATTTGTAATGATGAAATGAGACATTTAGTACATTTAAAATATATTATTATTAATAATAATAAATATATTAAATATATTAATGTTAAATGTAATGTCAAATAACACACCACAGTTAAAATCATGTACTTTACATGTGCTTTAGAATGTTAGTCAACACATAAAAATAAGTGTATACTTCTTTAAATCTTAAACAAAAGATTATTAAAACTGATTTAAAATGTGCTTTAAAATGAAAATTTTAATTTGACATTATTACAAAGTGCACTTTTTAAAAGTATGTTAAGAAACATTGTGATGAATGTATACTTTAAATACACTTTTATTTTTATTTCATTATTTTATTAATATTATACTTCATGAATATATTTGATTTCATTAAATTTATATTTTTTGAAAATACATTTTTTAAAATAATAATAATAATAATAAATGTTTAAGATTTGAAGTACACTATAATTAAATACACAATCCAATATTTTTCTATAATACCCATAAAAATTAACATACGTGGCAACATGTTTACAGGGCCAAGTAATTATTAAAATAGACTGCATGTCCGTTACAAGGTGTATTTGTCCAATCAATGTTACTGACCTTATAAATATGCAAATAAGAATGCTAACCCAGGGTTTACTAATGTAAACAATGGAATCTTGAAACCAGAAACATGTGATTTGTACACTATATGTCAGAAAATATTGTGTATCATGAGTGAATTCAATCAAGACAAGATTTTCTTAACTCTGCTGACCCAGAGATGAAACAAAGGCTTTTCCTCAAGCCAGTAATCACCTTACAGAAAGCTAATTTCCTGCTTGGAGGTCAGTGTGAAGACCAGGAATATAGAAGAAAAAGTCTTAAATTAAATGCTTTTAATGTCAAGACAATCAATTCCTTTTTGCTGGACCCATACCTATGCAATTAATTAATAAGTATAGCACAGTAGACAAAGTAGCAGAGACCCAATTAATGCTGACTCTGCAAAAAATACGAGCCAAAATAAAAGACAAAATATTTAGCTTTTAGTCCCTGGCTATACTTTTGCATACAGCTGACTCTTGTAAATGGCTGACATGCATGAGAAAGCTGGAGAGACGTGTGACCTCTGCAGCATCTAAAGATGTTCATTGATGGTGGCTGTGGATCACTGTGCTGTGGCGTGGGAGTATAATTCATCTTAACATACACTTTCAGAGGTTAATCAGGTTGAGTTAGACTGTGTCTGATAAATGATGCAACACTCTATCTATTTTAACAGTCCTGGGGATCAATGCAATCGATGGCGAGAGTAATGCGGGAGGATGGTTTGGACAGGTGCCTTTGAGCATGTCCCCCGTTATAACCAGAGGCGGACAATGTACTCAACTCCATTACTTGAGTGAAAGTACAGATACTGCTGGTCAAATATTACTCCATTACAAGTAAAAGTTGTAAAGACAGATTTTTACTTAAGTAAAAATACAGAAGTACTTGCTTTTAAAAGTACTTAAGTACCAAAAGTAAATTTATTTTTTTATGTCAATGCACTGTTTTATTGTCGTACATAATACTTGCAATACTTCTGAAGCAACTTAGAATACATTACACCAGCTGAATACACTGACTAGCTTGTAGTATCTTTGGAATAAAGAGCTTTTAGAATGTTAAAACCCTATGGGGGAAAAAAAAACATAAATAAATATTTAACACCCCTACACACCCCCACAAAAGCAGTATGGTAGTCATCTCACACAGCTCTGACAGTGTGTGCACACATCTATGTGTAGCCATTCAATCACATTTGAACAGAGTGGACAGTGAAATCCTGTAAATACAGAGTGATAAGGAAGAAACAAAATCAAACCTGCTTTAAAACCCAGCAACACAACTGTAGCTGTATAACTTTACAACAGAAACACTGCTTTAACAAAAAAGCAAAACAGCAAGACTTAATTGACATCAAAACAAACATTTTAAAAATGCTTTCTAATCGCTCTCGTGGTACTTTGAAAGTCACGTTTTAGAGAAGAAAAAAATCACCCACTGACTTTCAAAGCTGCTATATAATAACGACTTTCTACTTCGAGGACCTTGATAGAAATGTAGTGGAGTGAAAAGTACAATATTTGTCTTTCAAATGTAGTGAAGTTAAAGTCATAAGTTCCCAGAAAAAATAATACTCAAGTAAAGTACAGATTTTCAAAAAGTGTACTTAAGTACAATACTCAAGTAAATGTACTTAGTTACTGTCCGCCTCTGGTTATAACACATGCAATGAACCTCCATTCAGAAGTCAAACCAAATAAGTCACATTGAGCTGTGTGACGTGCAGGAACAGGCCAGTGATTTAAAGATCTAATGGATCTCTGATCCAAACCAGAAAAAAATATCTCTGAATCAAAGCTAACAGAGAAAAAAGCCAACTGGGCCAAAATGTTGTTCATGCTTTAAGATCATTTTATTATGTTCATCATTGAGGTGTAGATTGTAATTGTGATATGAGCAGTGTTGGGGAAAGTTACTTTTAAAAGTAATGCATTACAATATTGCGTTACTCCATAAAAAAGTAACT